>NC_133663.1:61754236-62054236 GCF_037893015.1 Macrotis lagotis | reverse complement strand
GTTGTTTTTCCAATGAGATATTTCACATTTTCTTCTAATTTTTGGCTTTTTTGGAAGAGTTTTATTTCTTCCTGACTTCTTGCAAAGTCATCAGCTTCCTTTAGTTTCATTTTGCATTTGAAGGAGTTATTTTCTTCAGAGAGCTTTTTTATCTCTTTTTCCAGCTGGCCAATTCTGCTTTTTAAGGCATTCTTCTCCTCATTTGCCTTTTGTTTTGCTTTTTGCATTAGGCCTAAACTGGTTTTTAACATATTATTTTCTTCAGTATTTTTTTGTATTTCTTTCACCAAGCTATTGATTTGGTTTTCATGATTTTTCTGCATTGTTCTCATTTCTCCTCCCAATTTTTCCTCCACCTTCCTGAGTTGCTTTTCAAAGTCTTTTTTGAGCTCATCCACAGTCTGAGACCATTTTCTATTTCTCTTGGAGGTTTTGGATACAGAAGCGTTGATTTTGTCATCATCTGAATATGTGTTTTGATCTTCCATGTGACTGAAGTAATTCTCTATGGTCAGATCCTTCTTTTTCTGTTGTTTACTCATTTCCTCAGCCCAAGTCTAATTTTCAGCACTTCCAAGGCTTTGGGGTGGGTTTTTTTTTGGGGGGGGGGCAGAATACCCCACTGGGACCTTTATTCTTCCAAGGTCTTAAGCTCTTTAGCCAGATGACCACAACACTGCCCTCTACCCTGGGGCTATAAGGCCAGATCCAGCTATCTTAGTAAGGAAGCCCAAACTGCACCCTGAGTCTGAGTGTAGGCAAACAGCAGGGTCCTGCCCCAGGGAGAGCAGAGAGATCTCTGCAGACTTCCCTTACCTTCTCTGGGGGTGCAGGATGCTTTCTCCGGATTCTCGCTGCAGGTTCTGTGGTCGGTGCTCCTCGCTCCACACTCACCCAGGTGCAGCAGAGTTCTCTCCGCTCCCCTTCAAGCTGTTGCTGCTGATCTCTGGGCTGGGCTGGGCTTTGCTGAGCTGGGCTGGGCAGTGCAGTGGCTTTTTTTCCCACCCCAGGTCCTGCTGAAACACTCCTTTCCTGTGGTGGTCCTAAGTTATCTTGGACTGGGAAAATGTATCACTCAATCTTTCTGTGGGTTCTGCCCCTCTAAATTTTGGCTAGAGACCTCATTTGTTTTTTGGGGGGTTTGGGGGGATCGGAGTTGTCAGGGAATACTGCCTTCATGCTGCCATCTTGGCTCCGCCCTCTAGGTCACTCTTGACTGGTTTCTTCTAATGTTGGATTTGTCATCTCTGGAATGGGATTAGGAAAAACTCCCAGTTTTGTGATTGGTTGGGCCATTCCCCCTTTTGTAATGGATTCCCTAGAGACCCCCTTCCACCTTGTGAAGACCATTCCTCACAAAGTCTATGCCTTTTAAAACTAAGTTTCAAAGCTCCCAGGTTAGGGAGAAAATAATATATGCAACAAGAAGTTTAAATATCACATTAATATTTTGAAGAACAAGAGTTGGAGTTGTGACCAAAAATAGCTTATCCAACAAACTGAGTATAATCCTAAATTTAAAAAAAAAAAGGCATTCAGTGAACTGCAAATTGGAAATAAGATTCAAGAGATATATATGGTAAACATTAAAGATCAGTTATATGGGATTTAATAAGATTAAATTATTTATATTTTAAATAATATAAAGTATTCTTAAAAGGTCATCATTACTCGGTTAGTTTGAAGGAAAGACAAAGGGTTTAAGCTGAGTATTATGGGTTGATTCTGAGGGGGAGACAAAATGAGCAATTTTCTCAAATGACTAAAACCTGAAAGGAAGACCTGATAAAGAAGCTAGTGGAGGTGGAGAGCAGGTGGTGCTGGAACTTTATTCTAATTGCAACTATGTTAAAGAGGGAACAACATATACACCTTTAAGGGGATAAAAGTCTTTCAAATTTATAAAAAAAATAGGAAGGTAAAATGATAGAAAAAGGAGGGACTTTTAGAAGGGTACGTATTTTAAGAATTTAGAGGGTGGAGGGAAAAACATAAGGGAGATACTTTTAGTAATGTAAATTATTGAGAGTGAGAAAAGGGTAAGGGAGGCAGCTTAGAAAGAATAGAAGGGGAAAGTGGTTAGAAGTAGGTTAGATTGTAAGGAGGGATAAGCTAAACAGTTCAAATAAATAATGAGGAAAATAAGATGAAAGGAAATTCATGTTTAGTCATTATAACTTGGAATGTGAATGGGATAAATTTACACATAAAACAGTAAGGGTAGTAGAATGTATTAAAAATTAAAATTGGGGGCAGCTAGGTGGCTCAGTGGATAGAGCACCGGCCTTGGAGTCTGGAGTACCTAGGTTCAAATCCAGCCTGAGAGACTTAATAATTACGTTGCTGTGTGGCCTTGGGCAAGCCACTTAACCTCATTTGCCTTGCAAAAAACTAAAAAAAAATTAAAATCAGACAAAATGTTGTTTATAAGAAACAATTAAAAATGGGTACTACACTCAGATTTAAATAGAATTTTTTAAACTTCAGCTCATGTAAAAATAAACCATGGATAGTAAGCATGATCTCAGACAATGCTGAAGTATGATTTGGATAAAAGGAAACTAGATTGCATCACCAATGTTATTTAATATTGTTTTTGTTCGGTTTTGCCTCGCAATGAATCACAACTCAGACTTGGGAATGCAGGTTTTTAGAAAGAAGATAGAGATTTATTAAAAGAAGTTACAACACATTAAGAAAGCGATTAGGAAAGTGAAGAAGAGTTTAAGGAGGAGACCATATGGATTGCAGATTGAACTGGTCAGGTCAGCTGATCAGGGTTTCAACAGGAGGCTGGAAGGTCCAAGACACAGGGCCCCTTCCTCGATCTCATTAAATTCTCCCTCAGAGTTCATAGAGGGGTGGTGACCAGGGAGTGACCCAAGTCCCACATTGGAGATTTTGCTTTTTTGGGGAAGGGTCTCTTTTGGGTGGTCTTGGGTGTTTCCAGAGCCTGTGGTCCCTGGCCTTCCCATCAAGACAATGCAATCCAAATCAGGTTGAAGGTCAGGCCCTCAGGTGTGGTCTAAATTAGATGAAGAAGAAGGTAGATTCCCTTAACAATGCGAACAAAAGATTTACAAAGTTTGTCTCCAACTGATTTCTTCACTCAATTTCTCTGCATCAGCAATGGCAGGAAGAAAAAAACCTGAAGGAATCAAAATGAGAAATGAGGTAATAAACTGTCTTTTTGCAGTTGATAAAATGATATACTTGGAAAAGTCTAAAAAAGTCAGTTTTAATAATTAATGCTTTTAGCAAAGTAGTAGCATGTAAAATAAACCCACAAACTTCATCAGTATTTTCACATATTACTAACAAAACCCTGCACTTCTAATGCAAAAAAAGCTGGTTTTAAATCATTGGAGAAGTAGCGTTTGTTGAAGGGTAGGCAAAATCAATATAAAATAAAAAAGACAATTTTACATAATTTATTTATTCAATGTCATCCTAATTAAATTACTTTAAAAAATCTGTTAGAAAAGGTAACCGAATTCATTTGGAAGAACAAAGGGTCAAGAATTCAAAGGAACTAATGGAAAAAATATAAAAGAAGGAACTAAAGTAGGAACAGACCTCACACTATATTATAAGGCAGTAAATATCAAAAGTAGGTGGTACCAGTAGCAGCCCAGTGATTGACAAATGCAAGCCAGATGTTTTGGGAATAAGAGTTCATTATTTCAAAAAAATTTTAGAAGGAAGTCTGGGTAGAAATTGGGCATAGACCAATATCTTAAACCATTCACCAAGGCCAAATACATACATACATACATACATATATATATATATGTATGTATATATACATACATATATATATATATATATATATGAACTATCTATAAAGGGAGTAATCACAAGAGAATTAGAAGGACATAGAACATATTACCTATCAGACTCATAGATACAAGAAAAATTCATGAATCAATAAGAGATAGAGGGCATTTGAAGGTATGAAATGGATAATTTTAATTACATTAGATGAAAAAATTCTTGGACAAATATGCGGGGTACTGAAACCCTAACCCAAAATGACTAAGAGCCCTATCAAAGTGGCAGCAAAGAGTTAAAATTTATTTAGGTTCTTGCAAGAAGCAGGGCAGTTCCTAACTTTCTATGAAAGAGAGAGCAGGAAAAGCCGAATAACAGAAGAAGAAGCAGGGTTAAAATCCTCCAAAACCACAACCCCCTTCCCCTCCTTTTTTCTGAGGACCCTTACAACAATTGGTCAAACTTGATGGTCGAATAGAAGGGGAATATATCTAATCTTTCCCAGGAGGATCTGTCTTTGTTTACATCTTATATGGTTAGGGTGACATAATTTTTCTAGCCTGAGATCCAGGTTCTCATGCTCACCTCATTCTTGAGAAATAGAAACTGAGGCCTATGGTTTAGACTAATTTAGCACTATGTTTCTGAAAAGTCTGCACTTTTGCCCCTCACAAGAAATAAAATTAATGTAGCCAAGATTAGAAAGAAAGTAGAAAACTAGGGAGTAATTTTCAGACTGTTTCTCTGTTTTTAGTTCTCATTTCTTAAATGTATAAAGAATTTTGTCAAATCTATAAAGAATACAAGTCATTTCCCCAATTGATAAATTATCAAAGGATATGAACAGGCATTTTTTGACCAAGAAATAAAAGCTGTCTGTGAGGAATGAAAGGCATTGTTGGTCTTCACAGGGTGTGTGTGTGTGGGGGGGGGTTCTTTGAAATCCATTACAAAGGGGGAATGGCCCCAGCCCATCACAGAACTGGGAGAGTTCTCCTAATCCCATTCCAAAAATGACAAACTAGATTAGAAGAAACTAGTCCTAAACTGGTTAAGAGTAACCTAGAGTCTAGACCTTCTCCTTTGCACCCCATCAAGGAGATCTATGTGTTCTTGCTCATTAGTATAATGAGCAGGGTAAGGAAATGTATAGGAACCAATGTATCAATTAGATGTGTGACCCCAGTCTATAGTTGGCATGAAGGGGCAGGAACAAAGTCTTTCAAAGTGCATAAAAGAGCTTGTATGTTGGGGTTTCCCTGCCCCTCTCTCCCACCATGAGAGAGGTGTGCCATTTTGTTAAGATATCTTAATAGAAACCATTTAAATCACTCTGAACTACGTATTCTCAGGCCATTTATAACACTGTCCAATCACATTAAAAATGTATTAAATCATTATTGAAGAAATGAAAATTAAAATAACTTTGTGATATCATCTCATCCTATATGTTTGGCTTAACAAATGATAGTTGTCCTTCAGTTGGGGAATGACTAAAATTGTGGTATACGGTTGTGATAGAATACTATTGCACTATAAGAAATGATGAACTGGTCAATTTTACTTTATTATTTGAAGAAGCTTATTTTTTTTTGGTAAGACTATGGGGTTAAATGACTTGCCCAAGGTCACACAGCTAGGTAATTATTAAATGTCGGAGGTCTGTCCTCTTTACTCCAGGATCAGTGGTCTGTGACACCTAGCTGTCCCCTGTAGAAGCTGCTTTTAATTGTATGAATCAATGTTAAAAAGCTAATTAAAAATAAACTTGCAAAACTCATCAAAAAGGTTATTTTAGGATTGCTTGAAGACAATTTTTACATCTCTTGAAATAATCTTTTCTTAAATTATTTATTTATTTTGTATTCATTATATTCTCAAAGAACATTTTTCAGTCTAGTAGGTATGTGGCACAGAAAACTTCAGTACAGAAAACATTTCTACAAAATGCCTAATGATAGATGTGTTGCTTTGATGGCTATATGTACATATCTTATAGATTAAATAATTAAGTCTCAGAAAAAATGATTCTTACTAATGAAAATATGTACTGCAGAGCAAAAAATTATTTAAGTAATCAGTAGCAACTAACAGTGAAATGAATTTAAAATCTAAACCTAAAAGTAAAATTCCACAAAATGGCTTCCTTCCCACTCACCCAATCAACAAGCGTTCTGGAAATACTTTTTTACTAAAATATTCTTGTTTAAGAGTAAGCATAACACCCCCTCCCCCCAAAAAATTATAGACTCTCATGAGCGATAAAGGAAAGAGGAAAATAAATTTGTTTTCGTCTGTGTTCCAACACCACTAGTTCTGTCGTGGGTGGATCACATTCTTTATTATAAGTCCATCACAAAAGCTACTTCCATATTTTTCCACCATTGCTATTGCTAATTGCAACTCCCTCCATTCCTACCTCCCTACTACCATATAATATATTTTCTCTCTCTTCTTTCACTCTGTCCCTCTTCTTAAATGTGCTGCTGGGTAGCTGAGTGGCACAGCAGACTGATCACCAGGCCTGGGGCCAAGAGACCCTGAGCCCACATACCACCCCTAAGGCCCAGCAACCACTCAGCCCTATGGTCCTGGACAGACCATCCAATCCCAACCCCTAGCAAGAAGTAAAAAAGAAAATGTGTTATATCTGACCACTCTTCCCCACAGTCTACCCTCTCCTCCATCACTCACAACCCCCCTTCCCCTTTCCTCCCTCTCTCCTTTTTACTCCAGATGTCTATACTCCATTGAATATATATGCTGTTTCCTCTCTGAGCCACCTCTAATGAGAGCAAAGTTTCCCTCATTCCCCCTTGCCTTCCCTCTTCCATATATTGCAATAGCTCATTGTAATAATAAAAAATTTATTATATGAATATCTTAGCCTATTCCACCTCCTTCTCCTTTCTCTTACTCCCATTACATTTCCCTTTTAGCCACTGATTCCATTTTACACTATATTATATCTTCAAATTCAGCTCTCCTGTGCTTCATCTATAAAAAATCCTGCTCTATTAACTGAGAAGGTTCATATGAGTATTATCAGTGTCATTTTTCTATGCAGGAATACATGCAGTTCATCATCATTAAGTCCCTCATATTTTCCCCTTTTCCTCCACTCTCTATGCTTCACCTGAGTCCTGTATTTGAAGATCAAACCTTCTGTTCAGCTCTGGCCATTCCAACAGGAACATTTGAAATTCCCCTGGTTCATTGAAAGTCCATCTTTTTCCCTGGAAGAGGACATTCAGTTTTGCTGGGTAGTTGATTCTTGGTTGCATTCTAAGCTCTTTTGCCTTCAGGTATATTATATTCTAAGCCCTATGAGCTTTTAGTGCAGCTGCTGCTAAAATCCTGTGTGATCCTGACTGCAGGTCCACGGTATTTGAACTGTGTCCTTCTGGTTGCTTGTAATATTTTCTCTTTGACCTGGGAGTTCTGGAACTTGGCTATAATATTCCTGGGGGTTGGTTTTTTGGGATCTCTTTCTCAGGGGGATCAGTAGATTTTCTCCACTTCTATTTTGCCCTCTGCTTCTAGGCTATTAGAACAATTTTCCTGTAGTAATACTTTGAAAATGATGTCAAGGCTCTTTACCTGATCATGGCTTTCAGGTATTCCAGTTATTTTTAAATTATCTTTCCTAAATCTGTTTTGAATATCAGTTGTTTTTTTCAATGAAATGTTTCACATTTTCTCCTAATTTGTCATTCTTTTGGTTTTGAAGTATTGAATCCTGATTTCTCATAAATTCAGCAATCTCCCTGAGTTCTATTCTTTGTCTGAAGGATTTGTTTGCCTCAGAGAGCTTTCTTATCTCCCTTTCCATCTGGCCAATTCTGCTTCTTAAAGCATTCTTCTCCTCAATAACTTTTTTGAACTGTTTTTATCCATTTGACCTAAGCTGGTTTTTAGCATGATATTTTCTTCAGCATTTTTTTTTTGATTTCCTTGACTAAGCTGCTGACTTGATTTTCATGTTTTTCCTGCATCTCTCTCATTTCTTTTCCCAGTTTTTCTTCTAACTCCCTCTTTTGATTTTCAAAATTTTTTTTTTGATCTCTGTCATAGCCTGAGCCCAATTTCTGTTTTTCTTGGAGTCTTTAGATATAGAAGCGTGGACTTCCTCATCTTCAGATTGAGTATTTTGATCCTTCTTAGGCTCATTTGCAAAATATTTCTCAATAGTCTTCCTTTTGATTCTCTGCTTGCTCATTTTCCCAGCCTGGGCCTGGTTTTGGGGTGCTTCCTGAGCTTTTGGGACACTCCCACAAGGGTCTCAGTGTGTGAGGCTCTGTCCTCCCTCCTGGTCTGTGAATGACCATATGCGCCCCCCTCTACCATGGGGCTGAAGTGGAGGGTGGCCCTGCTGTTCTATTGGGGAGGCCTGGACTGTGATCAGGATGTGGTCAGAGCCCCAGAGTCCTGTTCCAGGGACAGAGGACAGAGCTCTGCAGTCTCTCTCTCTTCACTCCCCTCCCTAGGTTCAATGGGCTCATGCCCTGGGGACTCCTGCTTACCGGCTCCGCCTGCTTCTGTTTCCTGGATCTGGACTGCCTTGGCCATGCTGCTGGCTATGTGCCCTGAAGGCTGGTTTTCATGTACTCACTCTGGCAGAGGTCCCCCCACTGTTCCCCCAATTTGTGCCTGGTGCTCCCCGAGGCATAAGTCAGGAAACTCCCCTGCTGCTGTGAGCCTCAGCTCCCAGCACCCTGGGGCTGCCTCTGGGAGGCTGAAGTTCTTTCGCTCTGGCGGGCCACCCCTCCGACCCGTGGAGCAGAGCCTTTCTGTTCTTTTCCAGGTTACCTTGAGTAGGAGAACTGCCTCACTGGATCCCTCTGTGGGTTCTGTCTCTTGAAAATTTACTTAGAGTCCTTAGTTTAGAAGTTTTCTGACAGAGTGCTGAAGACAGCATCCTCTCTTGTCTCCATCTTCCTGTTGAAATAATCTTATGGCCATTGAAAGATATCTATTTTCAGGACTGATTTTTATACTCAAGAAATCAGTACAAAGCAATGAAACTGCCTTTTTTGGAGAAATCATTGCTTTGTACTGATTTTATATTATTTTAGTTTATTTTCCCCAAATCATTGAATTTGGGTATGTTCAATTTTTAAAAAATTTATTTTCTGATATTTATAATAGCTAATTAACATTAACAAAAAGTTCTGAGAGAATTTTTTTTTTAGGTTTTTGCAAGGCAAATGGGGTTAAGTGGCTTGCCAAGGCCACACAGTTAGGTAGTCATTAAGAGTCTGAGGTTGGATTTGAACCCAGGTAGTCCTGACTCCAGGGAAGGTGCTTTATCCACTGTACCATCTAGCTGCCCTGAGGGAATCTTAATAAGGAATTATGTGTGTCATTTGAGGCCAGAAATTACAAACCCTTCTAATTCAAAGAACAGTCTTGCTACTGACTTAAAAGAATAATTTAAAGTTCACTTCCTTCACCACTTAAATTGATAGCTATCTTGAAAGTAAAGTTAGTAAATAAAATAGAGATAGAGAAAAAGAATTATAAATGGAAAGTTTAATCTTTTCCTGCCAAGCTACCAAAAAAAGAAAGGCCCTGTGTTCAGTGGCTGACTTTGTATCATGTCTGGAGAAAGTAATCTTTTTACTAGATGACTAGTTTCCTTTATTTATAGCTGTCTATCTATTATTTAACTATCCTTCTCCATAGAGGAGATTTTAAACATTAAATGCTTCCACTGAATAATCAGAAAATTATACATTAAACTTCAGACTGCTTATGGAATGAAATTAATTTTCACCAAAAATGATAAGCAGCCCTTTCAAAAACAAATAAAAAAAGATAGCAGAATTTTGCTTTGCCCTTAATGTCCAAAAACTCACTAGAAAGTCATAGGAAAATGCTCAATGACACCTATTAATGAGGCTGGGCAAAAACATCATATATTTGTAACAGGAAAAAGAGCAGGATATCTTAGGAAGAGAACATGGGACCCTTTTAAGGTTGGCACTAGTCCACATCCAAATGTGTATCAACTGGACTGGGACTAATTGGCTAACTCTTCCATTATAAATTCAAGATTCCTAGGCCAAGGTGGGAAACTTTCCTGCTCTTGTTGTACTGCTAGTCCATTAGTGAACCTGGCCGGCTGTCTGGCTTGCTCTCCTCAAACACTGGGCAGAAATATAGCAGACCCATTCAATCATTCGAAGACACTCCTTGTAAAAATTTCCCATGCAAATGACGATCGGATAGAAAATGCAGTAGCTTCAAAGTTTTGGTCAGAATGGTTCATTTCACATTTTCAGTTTAGTTCTTATTAATGTCAAAGATGGGAACAATGAGCAGTTATGGAAATTGGAAAATTAGCCCACTCAGGAGAGTGGGTAGCTCTGGTAGTTCTAGGTAGCTTTGGGGGTCAGACAGATCTGCCAATTAGATGCTGGCTGGGTATATAACAAGTGGGGCTTGCTTTCCTTGCCTGGACATCCAACTCTGGGCTCTGAAACTTCCAGAAGAGGAAGCTAAACTCAAGAGATTAAATAAGCAGGGATTACATAGATTCTGTAGAGAAATTGACCCCCTTCAGAGTCTGGAAGATGGAATTGAGCTAATAGACTTTTAAAAGGAGACTTTACTATAATTATTATTATCATGGATACATTCAGGGCTTCCTGCATTTTCTGTGTCCCGGCTTTCTGGAAAATATGGTGACTGAAAAAGACAAAGTCAGGTACCCGTGAACTATACACAATGTTGGTCATTCTGAACTTACTTTCCAGGGATTGGGTTGGAGTCTGTGACTTCATTGGCAGAGTTGCTCTCCCACACAAGTTGATCTTTCCCTTGATCACCTTTAGGGACTGAGAACACCGAGGTGAAGTCACGTACTCAAGGTTCCTCTATCGGTGAATATCAGAAGTAGGACTCAGCACTAGTCTTCCTGGTTCTGAGACTGGCTCTCTGTTCAGTACACCACATGCCTTACTTATATTGCAAACTAATTGAAAAAAAAGTCAAAGTAGAAAAAGTGTACCCAAAGAACTTGGAGCTGCTAGTCTAAGAATCAATCCTTTTATTCCTTTAACTTTTTATTTGCATAATTTTTCTTCAGGTGCCTACTTAAAGCGAGAAATAGAGAAGTAAACAACAAAATTCAAGAACTTTCATTTAAGGGGCGGCTAGGTGGCGCAGTGGATAAAGCACCGGCCCTGGAGTCAGGAGTACCTGGGTTCAAATCCAACCTCAGACACTTAATAATGACCTAGCTGTGTGGCCTTGGGCAAGCCGCTTAACCCCATTTGCCTTGCAAAAACCTAAAAAAAAAAAATCTATCAGGATTTACCACAGTTGAAGAGATAATTTTGTTAAAGACAGAAGTAGGATCTGATAGAAAAATATTAAGCAAGTAAAGGAATAGTATAAAAGAGACTTTAGAGAATTAAATTTCAATTTAGGACTGAAGTTCACTGGTCATAAGGTAAAAAATAAAACAAGTAGTTTTTGTAGTATTATAAATAAAATTTTAATTACAAATATAATTATATTACAAGGTCATGAAAGCATTATTTAGACTTTAAGCAAAATTGTCAAGCTATCACAATGATCTTTTTCTTTAAAGATATTTCTAGTGGTTTCTTTCCTTCGTTCAAATTTTAAGCTTTAAATTTTTATTTATTTTGTTAAATATTTTCCAATTAGTATTGCTCTACTAACAATTACAACAGAAAAAACTAAAGAAGTTCCACTATCAGCTTAAACATCAAGAAATTACACTATATGAAAATACTTAATTCAATAAATTCAATAAATAACTGTTGAATAAATCTATGAACATCTGAGAAAAAAAGCCATTAGTATCTGAGAATGACTCTAATATGAAAATGAATCTGTAATGTGAAGTAACCTGGTCTGATTGAATAACCCCAAAGTGGAATTTGGGGAGACAAATTAAATGAACCACTCTCAGTGTTTGCTCATGATTAGTATAGTCATATTAGCCAATCTGATAGGTGTGTGAAGTGTTATCTCAGAGTTGTTTTTATTTGCATTTCTCTAATCAAGTGATTTGGAGTGCTTCTTCATATGCCTATAGAGAGCTTTAATTTCTTTATCTGAAAACTGCCTGTTCATATACTTTGACCATTTAACAATTGGGGAATGACTTTAATTCTTATAAATTTGACTCAGTTCTCTATATATTTGAGAAATGAGGCTTCTATCAGAGATACTTGGCATAAAGATCCTTTCCCAATTTTTCCTTCTAATCCTAGTTGCATTGGTTTGTATAAATCTTTTTAATTTTAATATAATCAAAATTATCTATTTCATAATACTGTTTATTTCTTTTTTGATCATAAATTCTTCCCCTGCCCATAGTTTGGACATGTAGACTTTCTAATTTCCTTATGGTGTCACCTTTCATATATAAATCATGCACCCATTTTTTTTTTAGCAAAGCAATGGGGTTAAGTGACTTGCCCAAAGTAATTATTAAGTGTCTGAGACTGGATTTGAACTCAGGTCTTCCTGATTCCTGAGCTGGTGCTGCCCTGCACCCATTTTAGTTAGTTATATTGATACCCCAGTGTGAGATGTTGGTCTATACCTAGTTTGTGTTTAACTGTTTTCCAGTTTTCCAGCAATTTTTCATCAAATAGTGAATTCTTATCCTCAAAACTGGGGTCTTTAGGTTTTTTTTAAATTTAAAAAATTTTTTTTTATTTATTTTTTATTTTTTTATTGGTCTTTAGGTTTTTACACTCTGGTTTACTATGTTTGATGGCTTATTATTATCAATGACTGCTAGGTCCTGTGTACCTAATCTATTCCACCCAGATAGTTTTGGTGATTACTGCTTTAGTTTGAGTTTTGGTATTATTACTAAGCCGCTTTCCTTTGTATTTTTTATTACCTTCTTTTGTTCTTCCAGATGAATTTTGTTGTCATTTTTTTCTACTTGTCAGGGAGCATATATTCAATTATTATTCATATTATTCCCTCTTTGAGTCAGTAGTAATGAGAGTAAGAGCAATGAGAGCAATGCTCATCACCCACCCTCCCATTTTCCTCTCCACTATAATAGGCACCTATTCACATGCCTCTTTATGTGAAATAATTTACCCATTCTGTATCTCCATTCCTTCTGAATGAATCCTTTGTACTTCTCTTTCTCATCCCTTAATTTATTTTTAATTCACCTTAACAGTATATACCTTTTTGTCTTGATCTTTCCTGTCACTATAACTTTCTATGGTTATATTCTTTTTTATGTTTTTTTGCTTATTTTTTATGTTTTTTGCTTCTATAGACATACAAATATAATTACATGTATGTGTGCTGATGTTGCCCTGGGATCCATGGAGACCCTCCTGTATGATGCTACATTGAGGGGATGGGGTGGGGGGTTCCTGGAATAGCTAGAGGCAATAGGGGCCTGACAGTTTACCCGGTGATGAACTGGCATGTGCTGAGGTCCAGAGGGGTGTTTCTGTGTTTCCTTGAGGCTACGCTAAAGCACACAGTGGTTTGGCTGCTGCACTGTTTGCCCAGGACTGTGCTGGAGCACAAGGTGACTTGGAGCTCGAAGCCACCAGTCCCCCGGTTGTACTGTAGCATGTGGAGACTCCTGGTGTTATTTGCCGGCTCCACCATATTGGGCCTCAGGATCTGAGGAGGCGCTTATTGACTTGCTAGGATGCTTCCTGTCCAGCACTCGCTTGCTCTCTTTCTACCAGAGTGAGAAAAATTTTTGTGGTTCTTTCAGATTTCTTGGGCTGAAAGATTGTTTCTCCCCATTTTTGCAGGTTATGCTGTTTCACAGTGTTTTGGGGTGCTATTTTTATGATTGTTTGAGGTGAATATGGGAGGGTTATTGCTTTCTCTACCAACTTGAGATTCAAAAAAAATTTAATTTTCTACTTCCAGGAGCATAACCTTGTCCTAGACCTCTCCTCCACTTTATGGTAAAGGCATCAATTTTATACCTTCTTAGGTTTCCTTCACTTCCTTTCCCTCTTACTCTGTGGTCTGGCTTCCAGTCTCATCAGTGAACTGAAACTGCCCTCTCCAAAGCAGCCACTGATCTCTTAACTGTTGATCTAAGGGTCTTCTCAGTCCTCATCCTTCTGCACTGCTCTGCAGCTTAGGATCATGTTGATCACTTTGTTCTCTTTGATACTCTTTCTGCACCAATCTCTCATGACATTGCTTCTACATAGTTGTTTCTATATTGTCTCCCCTATTACTCTATGAGCTCTTGGAGAAGAGGAATTGTTTTTTTTTTTAACTTGTCTTTGTAACACCAGACCTTGGCACAGTGGTTTGCACATAATAGATGCTTAATAAATTCTAGATGACTGACTATCCCTTCTCTCAACTCATGATGCTGCCAAACAACATATTACCTGTATCAACAGGTGTGTAGTATATCACCTACCTGGCAGAACTGAGGACACATAGCATCTACTATTGATTCCAATAGTATTTGGTTGCATTGATAAAAGTATTCAAAAATCAAGACTTTTGTGGTAGTTGCATACTGATTCATCAAGAAAAATGTTCTATAACTTTGTAGTCTTTTATGGTTTGGTCTTGATATGCTATGCTAACATAAAAATATATTTTACAATGTACAAATACCACTCATTCATAAAACTTTCATATAAATACTTATGCATAAATCATAGAGTAACTCTTCACTGTTGACATATCAATCTATTTTATATTTTATACTCTATCTATATATCTATATATATTATTCATACTCTCTCCTTTGACTGCCATTCTTTTTCTTATCATCAATAAATAAGGAGGTAGTCTAGGGATCTGGAGATGAAATTAAGTATCCAGTTAGTTCCTTGCAATTGTCTATTTAAAGACTCAATCATTATTGAATAATTCTTTGAGAAAGAAATCAAACCTACTTTTCAGATCCAGTAAATTCTTACAAGGAGAAAAAAAGGCATCCTGATAAAGTCTTATTTTGCCAATGTTACATTTGGTATTATGTATGAAATTTTAGGTGTGAAAGAAATTATGTGAATCTACTCATGAGTTAGCTCCATGAAAGATCACGGATGTTATTCGTGGTACCTTAAGTCTAGAGACAAACATATGTTTTTAAAGCAAGTTAAGTTGTTCAATTCCTAAAAAAGATGATTGATGAACATTTGAAAAAGTGAAGTGGTAATGCATTGTTGATGGAGCTGTGAACTCATCCAACCTTTCTGGAGAGCAATTTGGAATTATGCCCAAAGGGTAACAAAAATGTGCATACCAGGGGCCGCTAGGTGGTGTAGTGGATAAAGCACCGGCCTTGGAGTCTGGAGTACCTGGGTTCAAATCCAGTCTCAGACACTTAATAATTACCTAGCTGTGTGGCCTTGGGCAAGCCACTTAACTCCATTTGCCTTGCAAAAAAAAATGTGCATGCCCTTTGATCCAGCAATACCCCTACTGGGTCTGTACCCTGAAGAGATCATGAAAAAGGCTAAAAACATCACTTGTACAAAAATATTCATAGCAGCTCCATTTGTGGTAGCAAAGAATAGAGTGAATGTCCCTCAATTGGGGAAATGGCTGAACAAATTGTGGTATATGTATGTTATGGAACACTATTGTTCTACTAGAAACCAGGAGGGATGGGAATTCAGAGAAGCCTGGAGTAATTTATTTGCATGAACTGATGTTGAGTGAGATGAGCAGAACCAGAAGAACATTGTATACCCTAACAGCAACATGGGGGTGATGATCAACCTTGATGGACTCGCTCATTCCATCAGTGCAACAATCAGGGACAATTTTGGGGTTTCTGTGATTCAGAATACTATCTGTATCCAGAGAAAGACAAAGACCAGAGACTATTACCATTAATTAAAAAAATAACTTGTTATTATGTTATCTTGCTCTCTCTTATATCTTATTTTTCTTTCTTAAAGGATATGATTTCTCTCTCATCACATTCAATTTAGATCAGTGTCTAGCATGGAAACAATGTAAGACTAACAGACTGCCTTCTGTGGGGGGGTGAGGGAGGGAAGCGAGATGTTAGGAAAAATTGCTAAATTCAAAAATAAATAAATAAATAAAATTTTAAAAAGTGAAGTGGTGATTCCAAAAAGCTAGGCTGGCTTAATAATTCCTATTCACTATTGATTAGAGAAAGGCAAATGAAAACAACTCTGAAGTATCTCTGCGCACCTATCAGACTGGCTATTCTAACAGAAAGGGGAAATGATAAATGCTAGATAGGTATAGGAAAATTGGGATACTAATGTACTCTAGGTGGAATTATGGACTGATCCAACCATTCTTATTACAATGTATAATTATGCCCCAAAGCATAGTATACTTTGACCCAGCAATACAGGTTCTGTATCCCTAAGAGATCAAAGTAAAAAAGAAAAGACCCTATATTTACAAAAATATCTATAGTAGCATTTTTCTTGTTGGCAAAGAATTCCCCATCATTGGGGAATGACTGAACAAGTTGTGGTTTGTAATTGCAATGGGATACTATTATGCTGTAAGAACCAATAAACAGGATGTCCTCAGAAAAACATGGAGAGAATTATATGAACTCATGTAAAATGAAGTGAGCAGAACAGAACAATGGATACAGTAATAACTATTATCTGATGATCAATCATAAATGACTTTGCTATTCTCAGCAATACAATGATCCAGAACTAATGGAGTCTGAATGAAGATTTTTAAAACTTTATTTTCTTGATCTTTTGGTTTGTGTTCTTTTGCAATATGGTTGCTATGGAAACGTTTTATGAGTACACTTACTTTAGCAGACTTCTTGTCTTCTCAAGAAGGAGGGGAGAAGGGAGGAGGAAGAGAATTTGGCACTCAAATTTTAAAAAATGATTAAGATTTTTGTTTTCATGTAATTGAGAAGAAATAAAAATTAAATGCAAATAAAAAAGCAAGTCATATCAAACTAACCAAATTTCCATATTGATAAGATTATTTTTTCCTTGTTTTTGGCAGAGCATCTGTAGAGTATCTTCTGGAGAAGATTTAGAGTTATAGGCTAGGTTATAAAACAATTAGATGGGCTCAGAGTAGATGGTAATGAATGGTTTCAATGTCAGTGGATCAAGAGGTCTCCAGTGAAGGAGCAAAAAGATCTGTGACTAAACAGTTTCATGCTGCTTTAAAAAATTATTTTTATCAGTTATCTGTGTAAAGGTTAGGCATCATGTTCATTTAATTTGAAAATAACAAAAAATCGAAATGATTAGCTAACAAAGGGAGCAATAGCATATTCTAAAAGGATTTTTGAAAGGCCAGAATATTGAACTAAAGATAATATATTAAGTTCAAGTTATAAATGAGTTACAAAAAAAAAAATCACAACATAGGATACAATGAAATGGTAAACTGGTAGTCGAAAAAAATCTAGGGTTTAAGTGGAGCCAGCACTTTGACATGGTAGCCACACTCCTGATGTGCTCTCTGGCTAGGTGGATCTCCCCTCTTCAGACCCAATCTGAAGTAGGGTACTCAGTTCTAGGGACCACAGTCTTTTTTTTTTTAAGATTATATTTATTCTGAGTTTTGCAATTTTCCCCCCTAATCTTACTTCCCTCCCCCCATCCCCCACATAAGGCACAAATTTGAAGAGGAGGAAGATGAATTATAATACAATCTTTCTAAGGTTTAAGAGTTTTCTCAAGCAAGTCCACAAGTACAGAACAGTACTGGTATCCTGTAGTCCTGTGGGAACAAGCTAAGCTTATTGTTTAATTTAGTGGGTCATGATTATGTTGCTTATAGGGACAGGAACACGTCCTACCATTTTTTTTTTTACTTAAAGATTTTCTTTATTTTGTTTTACAATTTTTCCCCTAATCTTACTCCCTCCCCCCATTCCCCACAGAAGGCAATTTGTCAGTCTTTATATTGTTTCCATGGTATACATTGTTCCATATTGAATGTGATGAGAGAGAAATCATATCCTTAGGGAAGAAACATAAAGTATAAGAGATAGCAAGATTATTAAGTTTTTTTTCTAAATTGAAGGTAATAGTCTTTGGTCTTTGTTCAAACTCCACAGTTGTTTCTCTGGATACAGATGGTATTCTCCATTGCAGACACCCCAAAATTGTGTCTGATTGTTGCACTGATGGAATGAGCAAGTCCAGCAAGGTTGGTCATCACCCCCATGTGGCTGTTAGGGTGTACAATGTTCTTCAGGTTCTGCTCATCTCACTCAACATCAGTTCATGTAAATCCCTCCAGGCTTCCCTGAATTCCCATTCCTCCTGTTTTCTAATAGAATAATAGTGTTCCATGACATATACATATACCACAGTTTGCCAAAGCCATTCCCCAATTGAAGAACATTTACTTGATTTTAGGGTCTAAGAAGTACATGACTGTGCTGAGTTGAAGAATGCTTTGAGGACAATCTGAGTGACGATAGGTCTTGAGTCCATAACCTATAAAGACAAAGGGAAAGACCTGGGCATATTTAGTCTGAAGAAGAAAAGGAAGACTAAGGAACTGTATAAGTGATAAGTATCTTCAAACATTTGAAGGGATATCACATGAAAGAAGGAATGATTTTCCTTGCCCCCAAAGGGCAGAATCAGAAGCAATGGATATAAAAAAAAATAAATTAAAAAAAGAAGAAGCAATGGATAGAAATTTCAGAGACGTGGTACCCAGACAAACAACCCAGCAGTCATTAGTGAAAGACTGACAAAGGTCCTGGGTGGGAACCTTAGAAGGATTAGGCAATGACTCTCACACCATGACAGTTGGGGAGACCATAGAACCCCCTTAGGACAGAGAGAGTTACCTGTGTCATTCAGGTGCCACAGAACCCTAAAACCAGAAAGTAGAGGTTAGCATAGGAACCTGGGGAGAGTATTAACCACACTCCATCCAAAAGTGTAGGAGAGGTCAGAGCCTAGCCATGGCAAAGCCCTGCTTCAGAAACTAAAATTGAACAGATGAGAAAACCTAATTGATGTATATCTAGATTCCCCCAAGTTTATGGGAGAATGACTTTATAGCAAGCAGAGAGAGGCTTGAGGAAAAGATAGATTTTCCATAACGATTGCCTAGGAGAGAAAAAGATAAAAGATAAAATAAAGGCTGAAAGAGAAAGAATGGTTTACAGAAGAAAGTGGTAAGCTTTTCCCAAAGAACTGACTCCCTAAAAATTAGAATACAGCAAAGGAAAAAAAATCAATAAATCTCTGAGACTGCCTGAAGTGGTAAAACTAAAGATTGAAACAGGAAAAAAAGATGTAAGCTATGGGATAGCAGAATCAACTGGCCTGGAAAGTAGTGTTTCCCCCAGAGGTTTTAAAATTACCTTTTACATCTAATTTATAATGTTCCTTTTTTAAAAAAAAAATTTTTAGGGTTTTTGCAAGGCAAATGGGGTTAAGTGGCTTGCCAAGGCCACACAGCTAGGTAATTATTAAGTGTCTGAGACCAGATTTGAACTGACTCCAGGGCTGGTGCTTTATCCATTGAGCCACCTAGACGCCCCCTATAATGTTCTTAAAAAAAAAATAACTTTTTGAGTACTATTTGCTTTCCATTCTCTTTTGAATCCAAGATAAAATTTTAGAATGCCTAACTCTTGACTCCATTAGGACCACCTACAAAAAGTATAAGGTAAAGGAAGAGAGTGGGCCATGTATTAAGTAGATTTTGGTCAGCCTAATGTCTCTCAGAAATCTCCAACTTACATTTACTTCTCTCCACTTCAAAAAAAACAAACAAACAACAAACCACACAGTAGCCAGAAGTGCTGACACCATGGCTTCCCTTCTGCCTTTGATATGGCCTCTGTGGATGAAGAAACACAACAATATTCCAGCTACCACTTTGGTATTTTTAGCTCAGAACTAGTTATACTGGGCTAGAAACCAAGTCCAATGGCCCAGCCAAGACAGAAAAGGACCAGGGAGAGGCTGACAAGTCATGAAAACACACACACACTGTAAGATGACTTGTGCCAAATGTTCCCCAATTTCTAAAATCTTCCAATGTTGAACTGTCAAATCCTTTATTGGGTCAGCCTATATCAACGGGCATCTTCATTCTTTGAGCCCCAAAGAACATTAAGAAAAAAGAGTGTTTGTGGAGGATGGGGGGGGGGGGGGGGGATGAAGGGAGAAGGTATGAGTCAGGTCTGATTTCCTTTAGAGAAGTCTGGAATAAGGATTTCAAAGATTGTATGGCCCAGACCAAGAGAAGGGGCAAGGAGTAGGTAATTAGAACCTTACAGCATATACCTGTGGCTCCTGAAGCTTGGAAGACCACTTCACCCTTCAGTGTAGCTAAATTGGAACAAACTATAGTTTTAGTACAACCTTTAGGAGATGGAGAAGAGAAGGAACAGGGAGAAAAATCTCATTTCAACAAATAACTTTGTTGCTTTAAAATCTCATGGAGGGGGGCGGCTAGGTGGCGTAGTGGATAAAGCACCGGCCTTGGAGTCAGGAGTACCTGGGTTCAAATCCGGTCTCAGACACTTAATAATTACCTAGCTGTGTGGCCTTGGGCAAGCCACTTAACCCCATTTGCCTTCCAAAAAAAAAAAAAATCTCATGGAGGAATCAGAGTCCTTGGCCAAGCTTTTCTGTCTGTGTTTCCACCTCACCTTTAGGCAATGAAATTAATTCCTCCATTTCAGCCACCTGCGCAGGGTTTTGAAGATAAAATGTCGTGCATCTTTGAGATTCTGAGGATCATCATCATTGCTTTTTAACATAGCTTCACAGTGGGAACTATCTGAAAGATGAAAATATTACAACTGTCAATATTCTTGATATCTAATTAGTCTTTCATCTAAAACAAGGTCTGACTCACAAAGGTCCTCAATGAAGGCTTGTTTCCTTCCATTCTTCCCCAACTTTCAGGTATAATATACAGGGCATGACTTTAGATTATGTTTACTCAGTGATAAGGGACATATTTTAGAGTAAACCTGACCAGTTTCAAAAAGTCAACAAGCAAAGTTTTTCTTGTATGTGCTAGAGAAGGGAGTGGTGGAAACAAAGACTTCATAAACATGTCACCCCTTGTTCCAGCACTTAGACTTGAGGGTGTTCAGTGCCCAGCAGCTGCTTCATGAGTGACTCTTGATTCACTGAAGTGATGAGAGAACCAGACAAACATCTATAAAGATGCCTAAAAACCTCCACTGGATCTTTAGGTTTTTATGTGTAAATACCCTTGAAAAGGACCAAGGAAGGAATTAGACTTTATCAGCTGCTATCATTTAGGAATTTGTTGTCTTTGGATTACCTGGAATCCAGTTCTTATGAAAATGATAATAGGACTGTAGGGAAAAGGAGGGGTCCAAGAAGGGAGAAAAGAGATGGTAAAAGGAAAATTACAAGAACAGTAAAGTATCTATAATCCCTTTCTTAATTTTGAGGGGGGGGGCTACTTTTAAAATAGAAAAATATAGTGACTTTTTTTTGGCTAGTCTCTGAACAGTATTAAAAAGTTTCCTAGTTTTTTTTTTTTTATGGGATTCAGTATGGCATAGGGGAAAGAATGCTGAATTTAGCAAGGAAATTTCAATTTTGGCATTGTTCCTTATGAAACTGGGTAGGTCTTTAATCTCTGTAGGCTTCAGTGTCCACATATGTAAAATCAACTGTGAATCTTCTGGCTCAACTTTCAAAAGACTCCAATGAGAATTTTCTTTTCCTAGTATTTTATCATCCAAATTTTAAATGGCAAGAGTAATTTTAAAACTGACCTCAGATCATGTTCCCATGGTCACTTAACCCCACTGTCTTGTAAAAACCAACCAAAAAATTTTCCTAATCAATATTATGAAATACTAATTTAATTAATCCCTTGAAACTTCATCTATGATATCACAAAGGAAGGACAGGCCTTCTAGGATAAACTTTTTATAGAACAGTATTATAAAGAATATGTTCTTTGTTTGTTCATTATTATGTTCCTGTCCCTGAAATCACTCTCTAAACAAGAAAAAAAGATTATTGCCATTTCCCCCACATATTTATTTTACCACACCATAGATAAATCCCAATGAATCTTCCCTTACCAATACAAATTCTCATTTGTTCTTGCAACCTGATACCCTGTTATTCTAAGTATTCTTTTCATAAAAGAATAATAGAAGACAATTTCTGTAAGAACACTGAACTTTGAAAGTTTTGGGTTATCATGAAACTATTAATGATAGTTCCTTTCCAAAAAAATGAGCTTTAAATTTGCCCTTGAATATACCACAAGTAATCTATATTTATGGCTTATACAGAAACAGTACATATTAAAATTAAACTTGAAAATTTTACATTGTTTTCAACAGTTTATAAAATACAGGAATTACTTTTCTAACTTTTGTAATACTTGTAATACATTTTGGGTTAGCTCATGGGAAGTACAAACAAATCATCTGTAACTTGGGCCTGCTTGTAAGCTTCACCCAGTCATCCAATTAAGATAACAGAAACAGAAAAAAACATATAAACTATGATCTCCAAACACATTTTAAGATCCTTGGGTAAGGAACTATTGACCTCTGCTTTATGCTTTTCTATCTCCTAGAACTTAGTGCTCAGTAAACAAATGGTATAATGTCTTTAGAGGAATTAGCAAAAAATAAACAACCAAGCAAGAAACAAACAAACAAATAAATAAACAAAGATGAAAACACATTTACCAGATTATATAAATATTAGAACAAGCCTTCTCATGTAAGCTTTCTGAACTGGTCCTTTGATTTGTCACAGATTAGATTCTTATACCCTTGATGAATCAACATGTAAAGCAAATAATATATGGCCTGAATTAGATATAAAGTCCAAATATGGAATTTGGATGTAGCCAGTTATACTACATTGTTTATACTTGTGTAACTCAAGACTTTTGGCTTGTTTGGTTTCCATATATACAAATCTCACTCTATATGTAGGTAGGAGGCTGACCTGTCAGACCTGGGGAAAAGTGAAGGGAGGAGAATTGCTATGTATGAAAAAGTGGACTAAGGACTTGGAGAACTGACAAGCAAATTTGAAATATGCAGAGATATATGTGGACTTAACCCTTCAGCTACATAAACCAAGAATTATAAATCTCTATCTCTTCCAAGACAGTATTCCTTTGGTCTCTCTGAATGCAAAGAATCTGCAGGGAAATCAGAAGGAAAACCTCCAGAGCTTCTGCCCTATAATTGCCACAATAGCTACCATTTGAGTCTCTCAAGCTCAACAGGCAATATTTTTTATGAAACTATTAAACACTTTCTCCTTGGAACTTTTCTACTATTTTCGAAATCTGATACTGATGCATGTAGTTGGAAAAATGAATTTAATATTAAAAAGGAATAAGAGAAAACTTCCAGAGTTAGCAGGGTTATGAGTCTGAGTTTTCATTGACCAACTGCCTAAGAATTCAGAACTCACAAACCATGGAGATGGCTTTAAGAAGTGCCACATTAACATTATAAGCAACAGATTTTGATTTTTGCTAGAAAAACAACACAGGATAAAACTAGATCACTCCTTTATCTTAAAACTCACTTTATTAAATCCCAGCCCAGAACAGGTCAATTGGGGGCAGTAGTTTATAAAAATCAAGGGTTCCCATGCAAATTCACCACTCTAAGAATTGAGAGGGTACCAGGCATATATATATATATATATATATTGCACACTTTCATTTCACAACATTTAAACATGCTTAGAAAAAAGAGCCACTTTTGGTTTTAATGAAATACCAGGATCAATGTTCTTCCTCTCATCTGTACCCTGCTTCTAAAATATATCTATCTATCTATCTATCTATATATATATTAGCTTTTTTTGAAGTCTATAATTTTTATTTAAGGAATTTAAAAACATTATTTGCAAATACAAATAGGGTTCACCAGACAAGTAAAGAGTTTAAGAGAACTCCTGCTCTAAGAACTCATACTGCCTAAGCTTTTCATTATGATCCCGGATTTAAGGCATTAAACAATACTTACTTTTAATGGACATCCCTACTAAGTTTCTTTTCCTTCTGGAATTGATACTTAGTGGATGCCAAGGATCCAGATCACCATTGGGGAAAAGGATTCTTCTGCCAGTTCTGAGTAAGGGCTCATAGTAATATTTGTTGGTTTTCTTAACAGATGCAGTTAGTGAATCAGCACTGATTCTCAAGTCAAATATATTTTCACATAGATTAATAAAATAGCTGTAAAGAGAGAAGGAGAGGGCTGGGTGAAGGGGATATGCTGAGTGACTATTTTTAATCATTCCCCCTTCCCCCACCCCATGTAGCTTCCTTTAATGAGTAGAATGACTTTCAGCTCTTCAGGAAGGGTGGTTATTTTAACTACTGATTTTTAACTCTTTTCATTTCATCAATTGATCAAAAAAATAGTGGTATTATCTGCCTCTTTTTCCAAAGTAAAAATTAATTTACAATTGGAATCAGTCTCTTACTGGGTTAATATATTGATTATGCTTTTTTTTTTAGGTTTTTTTCAAGGCAATGGGGTTAAGTGGCTTGCCCAAGGCCACACAGCTAGGTGTCTGAGATCAGATTTGAATTCAGGTACTCCTGACTCCAGGGCCAGTGCTCTATCCACTGCGCCACCTAGCCACCCTGATTATGCTTCTTTTTTTTTTTTGCTAAAACATACTCTTTCACTCAAGTCAGTGCATGCTCTCTGATAACTTCCCTGAGTCTCAAATAAGTAAGATCCCAAAATTTAAGCTAGAGAGAACTAAGAGATTTTCTTTATCAAGGATATCAGTTTCTAAAACTCTTAACAGAAATACTGAGGAAAGCAGCAATCTATTCTACAGGAAAGGGACCCTCATTCTCTAACTCAATTCTTTGTTCCTTTCCCAACAATGTCAATTCTATCACTAACCTCTAGATAAGTCATTGATCCTGTTTTTGTTTCATTCTTTCATTTATCTAAAATGTAGCTAACATTTTATTTTGTTTAGGTTATTTGATTTTAGGTTATTTGAGAAGTTAAGATTGTTATCAATGAAATTTATAATTTATTTCTAACAATTCCTTCAATATCCAAATGGCTGTGGGAGAATTATGAATAAATTCACTGGTTTTCAAAGTGTATTTCTATGTATTTGTGTATATTTATTTGCTTTTATCTGCCTTATAGGGTTTTGTGACTAACAGATGAGATGAAATATTTAAAGTGTTCTGGAAGCCATCAAGTCCTATAAAACATTTCAGCTATTTGGCTATTATTGTAATTAGGAAGGAAACAAAATAATTACTGATTTTTCTAGTATTCAGTCACCTTCAAAAGTTGGGACTGAGATGACAATTTACCTGCTTTTACTTAGCCTTTTGAATTGTAACTTCTTTGACATGAAAATAAGCTCTACCTTTCTCATATTTCATTGCATGACTTTGATCTGCAAAGTGTCCATATAAAACCATTTGACTTTCACTTCCTTTTTTAATTTGCATCAACCTGTGACAATAAGTCTGCCTTAAATCCAATAATACTCAGCAATAGTAGTTAAGTAGTTAAGTAAGTAGTAAGTAGAAAGTGTGGACAGAACTGAGACATTTTAGTGGTATATACTTTACCTCAAAGGTCGTCCTAAGAAAGGTTGATGTTTTGAATCGGTAGTCTGGAAGAATCCAAATTCTGTACAAACCTGATAAAACCATTGCCTAACTAGAAAGCAAAGCATTAATTAAGACAAATTTTTCTCACTAATGAAGAAATGTATTTAATGCATCTTTCTGTCTCTTACCCTTTGGATTTGTGGTTCATGTATAGAAATGTTGATGGTTTTTGTGGGCTTATTCTATGTCCTTCTACTTTGCTGAATTTATTCATTGTTTCAAGTAGTTCTTTAGATGATTTTCTATGGTTCTAAGTATGCCATCATATTATCTGCAAAGAGTGAGTTTTGCTTCCTCCTTGCTAATTCTAATTCCTTCAATTTCTTTTTTTTTTTTGCTAAAGTTAACATTTCTAATACTATATTGAATAGAAATGGTGATAATGGGCATCCTTGTCTTCCCCTGATCTTATTGGGAATGCTCCTAGCTTACCCCCCATTACATACTATATTTGCTGATAATTTTAGATAAATACTGCTTATTATTTTAAGGAAAACTCCATTTACTCCTATAGTCTCTAGTTTTTTTTTTTAGTAGGAACAGATATATTTTATCAAAGGCTTTTTCAGCATCTATTGAGAATAATCATATGATTTCTGTTGGTTTTGTTATTGATAAGTCAATTATGTTGAGTGTTTTTCTGATGTTGAATCATCCTTGCCTACCTGGTATAAATCCTACCTGATCATGGTGTAGTATCCTAGTAATAAGAGATTGAACTGGACTAGTTTGCCTCTGAGGTCCATTAATCTATAGTGCTATGAAAATTTCAATCTAGAAAAAAGTATAAAGAAAATTTTAGGTACATAGGAAATTTAATTTTAATAAAGTTTATAATAATTTTTTTCCAAATACTATATTTACTTAATTTATCTCACCAATTCCTCTTCTTACTCCTTCCCTAGGTTCAGTACTGGGTTCTGTTCATCTTCCTCTCTAATATTTCAGGGGAAGCTAATCCGTGCTCAAAGTCTGAATGATTTAGAGCCTTAACTTGATTCTTTCATCTACACTCAACTCCTTTCTACTCAGTGTTTTCAGACATCAGAATGGCATTTTCATTTGAACATTCACCATCTCTGACTTATCTCACAGCTACTTGTTTCCTTCTATCCTTGGGAAAATTTTTTTTCAATTTCTTGGGCCTTTTTGGTAGATTTACTGTCTTATAAATACAAATTCATAAAGTTAGGGTCCTCTTATCTATATTCCACTATCTGTACGCTTCATTCATCTAGACTTTGGCAAATATTAACTGGACCACCTGAATCTTGTTTCTCTGCTTCGAATTTCTCCTTTTTCTAATCTAGCTAGCCCATTCCCAGTGATAAGAATCAGCTCCAAGGATTATTTTGTCAAGTCAAAGAAATCTTCACAAACTTCAAAATACTTGTTCATTTTTTTGTCCAACATGATTTCAATCGTATTAGAAACCCTGCCCCCACCCCGAAAACATCCATTCAAGGGAAGCTGATCATTAATAGGCAGGCATAGAGCTTAAATAGTTTGCAAGGGTCACACAGCCAATTCAGAGGTGGAATTTGAACCAAGGTTTTCCTGACTGTAGCTAGCCCTCCATCCCCTATATCAAAGGCATTCAAGTTATGATCATGGTCTCTGCTTTAGATAAGGAAAAGGATGCAGGAGCTGTTTGCCAAGCACATTGAACCATAAGTCAGCTGATGGAGTATTTTATCCTTCCTGTGTTTACCTTAACTTTCTGTGTGACCTTGGGCAAGTAATTTTCCCCAAGTGATCCTGGACTATTAAAAGATATTCATGATTTGATTTGATTTAATGAAGATGGATATTATCCCTTCTCTTCATGATTTTCCACTTCATTATTATTCCAGTGGCTTCACCAAAACCATTTCCAATGAAATTCCATAATTTTTCTTAACTCTAAATATAAATTAACTTGTGTCAAGATAATTTTATCTAATACAATACAAATGAATACAAGTTAGTCTCTCCAAATTCATTTTCTCCATGTGTAATTCGAAAAGGTTGGACTAGATGATCCCTAATATTCCTTCCAGTTTAAATTTATGATCTTGAGATCTAAGGATTTCTCAACTACATTCTCCTATCTAAAACTAGAGTTCTGTACCATCGTGAGAAATTCCTTTGTTATATTCAGGCTTACCTGTTTATGCGCATCACCTAAATTCCAAATTTCATGAAATCTAGAGCATAAAATGCTATCTGGGGACTTCAGTTATTAAGTTCCTTCCCATGATTGTGAGGAAGTTGGAAGAAGTGATATAGGGCCGTTCTCTAGGTCTCTCTGAAGAACTTGGGGATCAGTTATAAGACATGAGACACTGGCAGAGGATTGCTCAGCATGGTGATCTCAGTCAAAGTAGATGCTGTGCTTTATAAGCAAAGCAAAATTGCAGGTGCTCAAAAGAAAATGAGACATGCAAATTTAGAAACATCTCCACTCCAACTGTCCTTATGGATTATTTGTGCCCACCTTCTGAGTTCCTACTGATCTGATCAGCCCATAAGGACACACTTTACCTTGACCCCAACCTAGTGGTGCTGTTCAAGAATGAAGACTGACCAGTCACCTGCAGAGGTGCAGTCTGGTACATCATCAAGGGTTCTAGAAAGAAGTCACAATATCCCAAGAGTGCAAGGTACACAAAAGTCAGTACATCAGAAATGGTGAAGATCATCCAAATTGTGATAGCTATACCCTGCAAATGAAGTTAAGTAAAATAGCTTTCTGCCAGAGGTTCAGGAAATGAAAGGGAGCAAAAAAAAATAAATAAAATGGTAGCACCACATAGGAAATGATATCTTAGCATATTTTGGCAGCATGGATAGACTGCCATAGTTAGATTCAGGAAGATTTGGTTTCAAATCCTGCCAAAGATGTCTACTAGTTTAGGTGACTCTAGGCAGGACACTTAACTTCTCTGTGCCTCAGTTCACTCTTCTGTAACTAAAGGGTATGGTGAATTCCATGACTTTTGAGGTACCTCTAATCAAAGTCTATAAGTCCTTCAGAAAATTATTAGAGAATTGAAAGTTATTAAAGCATGCCTTACGTCCTATTGCAGCTTCTCCATCCCACTCAGGCTTCCTCATCAAGGCTATAAAATGATCATAGTTTAGACTGATGCAAGATGCTCCATCAGCTTCAAGAGTCTTATTAAAAAAATACTTATATCTCTCATATGGTGTTCCAAGAGACTTAGCAGTCATTACTCCGCAGAAATAATTAAGAGTGAGATTGGATAGTGTCACCTTTTGGTCAAAATTATAATTCACTTGGTCCTAAAAAAGAAACAAAACAAAAAAAAACAGACAAGGAGAAACTAGTCTAAATATTAGTCATGAATATTACTTTTATTATCAGATATTACTACTATTATTTAAATTAGCCAATCAACAAAGGATTTGTTAAGGAGTTACTGGGTATCAGGTATTGCAGTAAGCTCTGGTCATGAAAAGAAAAAGCAAAAAATAGTTTCTGATCTCAAGGAGCTTATATTTGAATTAGAGAGAGACTATTTACTTATATTAGTACATAGAAAATAGATGGAAGATATCCTCATTAGAGAAAGAACTTGTCAGGGCCTAATCATATGGTGAACTCCTTTTATTCAAATAGTCATTAAAAAGGTTCATAAATTCCAGAGTTAATTCAAAAGTTTTTTTAAGTTCACTTTCAATTGCAATTCATTCTCAGAAGACTAAAACTGAATTATTTTACATTTATATGTATATATAATTGCTATTATAGAAGTTGTTTAAGGAGAGAAATCACTGGAATGAATTGTTTAATAAAGGGGAAATGTAAATTCAGATCAAGTTTTGACTCTAAAACAGCCCTTTTAAATAATTCAAACCATTTTTATAGAGCTCCTTTGCTTTTTGTTTTTCTTTTTTGGTTTTTGCAAGGCAATGGGATTAAGTGACTTGCCCAAGGCCACACAGCTGAGCAATTAAGTGTCTGAAATCACATTTGAACTCAGGTCCTCCTGATTCCAGGGCCTGGGCTCTATCCACTGTGCCACCTAGCTACTCCTGGAGCTTCTGAAGACAAATGTTCCAGGGAGATAAAGCAGTGTGAACCTGTGTCATTTTTGGAATAATTTCTCTCTCTTTGCCTAACTGTATGACCACTGGCAAGTCACTTAACCCCATTGCCTTAAATAAAAATAATTAAAAACAAATTCTCTCTCCTCTCTTTTGTAAAAGGGCAAGATAAAGAAATTAGATCTTAGTTGTAGGATGTAGTAGACATCTCCTTATCCTGGAGTTTGAACCAATTCAATTGTAATCATGGTTTTTCAGAACTGGAAACATTTACTTTTAAAATACCCCATGCTTTGGGGTGTTTTATTTGCACAAGTTTGATTACATTCTCCCCTTATGTTTCTAAGTTATTTACTTACTTGGTATTACATTCTCTTTTTTGCTTACCTTTTTCAAAGGTCTTTCTCTACTGTATTGAACAAGAGCAGAAATTCTGTTTATAAGATAGTTCAGGAAATAGGAAGTGTGTTCTTCTAAAGTACCATTTAAATCTTCACATAATCTGGGGGAGAGGAAACAGATAATTACTATACTCATTGTAATCTTAGTATCACTGAAAGCTGGACACCTACTAAATAACTTTAAAATGTTTACAGCATTATAGAAATGTTACATTCAGGTCATTAATTTTACAAATCATAGATGGTCACAGCCTAGATGAGAATTTAGAAAATTTAGCAACTGAAAAAATTGAACCCCAAAGATATTTAAAGTAGGGCTTAGTGGAAACCACTGTTGGGATGTTAGTTATCCTGATCGGTAATTATGTGACTTTGGGAAGGTCAAATGATCTTTCTAGGCCTCAATTTCCCCCTCTGTTACATATGAATATGAACATGAATATCATGCAACTGGTTCTCAAATCTTAGTTTCATGGGAAATATTTTGAGCATGTTATTCCACATTTATGAATGATCACCATTTAAGCAAGAGAAAAAACTGAACTAATCAGCATAGAGCTCATAAAAAAACAAAAGAAATAAAAGCTTGACAATGATTTTTCTGAAGGAACTTTTTTTGTGGACATTTATACATAAAGTATGGAAACCATTACTAAAATAGTGATGTCTTTTGAAAATGCCACATAGTTGTCATTACTCCACTATTCTACTTTGTTTCCCTGGCATTGTCAGGAAACTTATATTTACCATCTAAATCTTCCTCCCTTTCAAGATTCTCAAAGAATTGTTAGATTCTCATTTGTTTACTGTTTTTACAATTTCTGAACCTATATGAAGTTGCACCCCAGAGAGCAAGGGGTAAATGGTTTCTGGGGTTCAAAACCCCTTCTGATGCTTACTACATAAGGTCACTTATCTTTTTTGGGTCTCATTTTCCTTATCTGTAAAATCAGGCAGTTGGACTTGATGCCCTCTGACATCCCTTCCATCTCTACATGTATGATGCTTTGAATGCATCTCTGGCATGTGCAAAGAGTTGGAGTAACTGGGAGCTAGAATTTTAGCTGAAAGTTATTCTGAACTCCCATAAAAAATTCTGGGAGAATTTTTTCCTAAAAAATCTGAGCTGCTGGAAAACATATTTTTTAATGTTCTCCCCTCAGATTCAAAGACTTTGCAACTTGTAGGCAGTTGTCAGAATGAGTTCCATGAAAGATCCTTCAACTCTTAGCCTACACTAACAACCAAACCAAAACCAAAACCAAACCCTCTCAACATATCTGCCCCTGTTCTTTGTTTAGGAGTACTCAAAGGTCTGCAATGCTTTAAGATCTAGCAAAGTAAATGACATACATTATTTTGTGTGATCTCACTACTCCCTGTGAAATAGGTGCTATTATCTCCCTTTCACCAATAACTAAGGAAACTGAGGCTTTTTCCCCAAGTTACTCAACTAACGTGTCCAAAAAAAAAAGTGTATCCAATTTTGTGCTTCCTAACTCCAGGTCAATTCTTCTTCCTCATCTTTCCCCATCAATCTCCCTTACTTTCTGCCCATCAGTGCTCTTCCTTCTGACTACAGACTCTTCTGATCTCAAGTAAAGCTCTACAGTCATGGTTTTTTTTTAAAAAAAAAAACTCGTTGGTTTCGTTAGACCAATGGAAGTACCAACTTGAGAGCTATGATAATTTTTGGTAGGACTGGTGCCATCTTGTTATTATGTTATTGATTTGGTGCCTGAGGTAAAGTCCACTGTTACCTCAGGGAAGGGCAATGAGATCCTGTGTTAAAAAATTGTTATCTGTCTTCAAAACTTATATACTTATTATAATTTTATTACCTTCTGAGCCTCTTTCATGTTTCATCATTCCCCATCCACCATGGCCAATAATTATCTTTTCTGCCTCTTTTTTTGTTTTTGTTTTTTGAAAGGGAGTGGGGTTAAAGTGATTTGCCCAAGGTCACACAGCTAGGTAATTATTAAATGTCTGAGGTTAAATTTGAACTCAAGGGCTCCTGACACCAGGACTGGTTCTCTATCCATCGTACCACCTAACTATCCTTTCTGCCTCTCTTTTAAGTGATCTTCTTACTTTATAAGAAAGGCAAAAGAATTTAAAAGTCCTAGACTTTCTGCCTCCTTTCTCAATATCTGCTTAGCTCTCCCATATTCCTCAATAAGGTAAAAATATAGATATGTGACCTGAATATTAAAGATCACACCATAAAAAGAAAATTTGAATAGAGTCAAAACCAGCTCTCTTCATAGCTCTGGCTTGGGGGAGAATTCTTAACCAAACAAATGACAAAGGGAGTCTTAAAGTATAAAATAGAAATGAGAGAAAAAGATATCAATAAATACTTTAGAGATAAATAAGTATCCCAAAATTAATCCAATTCAAAGTTTAAAAGCTCTTATGGGGCAATTAGGGGGGCACAATAGATAGAGCACTGGCCCTGGAGTCAGGAGGACCTGAGTTCAAATTTGACAAGATACTTAACAATTGTCTAACTGTGTGACCTTGGGCAAGTCACTTACCCCGTTGCCTTAAATACATTTTAAAAATATTTTTAAAAAGCTCTTATATGATATCCATACGGTGTCCTTTCTTCAAGGGATGTTAACAAATAATTTTCAGCCAATAGTGGTTTTAATCTAAAGTAGAGAATTAAAAGATAGAAGACCACAGAGCAGTGATGGAGATAATTTTAAATTAGTGAGGTTATCAAAGGACCTCACAGGAAGAGTCATCTATTCTAGGTACACAGAAGACCTTCATTGCAACATTCCAAAAAAAGAAGCATTCTAAGAGCAAAGTTAATGAGTTTTCTAAACAGTTTTCCTGATCTCTTTCATTCTCCTAAATATGCCCATTTACTTACCCAAAATCTCTTGAAATGTTAGCGTAGTATTCCACATAGTTAAGCATAGACATCAGAACCTGGGAAGCATTTCGCACAGCATCTACACAGTCAGACTGACCATATCTTAAAAAGGCTTTTTGGACGACTTCCAGATATTCTAAGATATGGAGAAAGTTGACTAACTGCATTAATCCAAGGATAGAATGACTTTTTAACAATTTTTTTGTATGAAGAGAAAGTATATAATTGAAAACAAACCATCAAGTTAGCAGAGAATAATGATTTGAGAAACTTTAAAATTTTTAGGGACATTTTCCCATTTCCAATGGAGGTACATAAATTATGAATTTTTCTTCTCATTAAAAATAAACAACCTAAGTTTTAAACTATTTTTTAGTCCATTATAAATCCACTCAACAGATGCAGATAAATATTTACATTAGACTAAAATTTAAGGTCTTAGCTATTAGAGGAACCTCACTAACATTTCATTCCACTCTCATGGGACTCAAAAACCAAGAGGTGGTTCCAAGTTTATCAAATACTTGCAATGAACTCACCAAAACAATTAGCCTTTGCATGGACAGCTGCACTGTAGGCTACGGCTGAATGAAACATTCTTGGATGTTTCACCCTCAGCCATGCAGCAAGAGATCCTGAATAAGAACCACCGAAAGCAACCCATTTGTTTTTAAAAAGCTTTAATTTATTTATAAGAAATTTCCGGAAGTAAACAGCATCTTTTAAGGCTTGCCTGCTACTGAGGAAGCGAAGGTTTTCAGTAGAAATATCCCTGCAAATTAAAACACACACAAGAGATACTGTGAAAACAATTATAACAGAATAGAACAATACTTGCTATCACCTGAACTAGATGCAAAAAATTTCTTAATGTGACTGCTCAGTTGTCATTCCTTGTTAAACCTTGAAATGATCAATATAAATTGCAGAAAAAATATTCTGTTGGGAAATGAAGCATAAACACAAGAAACAGCAGGAAGTATCTGATATCAGCAACATTATAAGGAGAATGAAGTATAACCGAAAGAATTAAAGAAATTAAAAAGAAAATAAAGAAGAAAGTGAAAAGGTATCAATCACTCAACATTCATGACAGACACTTGGCATATGGACAAACCCCCCAAAATTCTGGATCTCAAGGGGCTCCCACTCTCTGTGAGTAGAAAGTGGGGGTGAAGTCTGGGGTGCCATTACACATTACACACATTAAATTCAAAATAGATACATGGCAATAGCAGACAATTGGTTTCTGGTAGTTGGGAGAAGGACATTCTCCCACTCAAGGAACTTAAACTGATTTCTGGAGGAAATGAAGGATTCTATGAGGTGGAGATGAGGAAGGACCACATTCAGGCCTTGGTTCTGCAAAGGCAGTAGATATAGTCAGGTATGCAAAGGGATGAAAAGTGAGTGTCTTGGGTGAAGAATGGGACATAGGTCAGTTGGGCTGTACTGTGAGGGGGTGACCAAGGGCCTGGCAGCACTTTCTTCCTTGCCCAGGACTATTGAGAGGATCAAATGAGTTAACGTATGCCCCCCCCACCACCACCCTTAAAGTACAATCTAAATGCTAACTGTAGTTATGGTTCTGGTTTTAAAACTATCCCACTTCTTCATAGGCCACTTAGAGCCCTAATCTTGAAATTACTTACCTGGAGCATCATAGTTCTAGGATCAAAAACAATCCAAAAGATGTATGGAAGGAAAATAGAACTAGTGAAAGGTATTGGAAGGCACCTCTTGAGTACTCTCAATTGTCTCTACTCCAATGATTGAAGGACTGGAAGGCAGAGCAAAAAGCTCCTTCCTGAGTCTTCCTTAATAGTGTGCTCAGAATTAGTGGAAACTCTTCATTTCCCATCAGTCTCCATCATGATCTTTGCCCATCTCATCCAAGTGGGCACCCTCTGGTGCCCTTCTCCTTTAGCCTCCTTTTATATTTTTGTCTTCCCCTCATTAGATTGTAAGTTCGTTGGAATCAGGGACTGCCTTTTTTCCTGTTGTAAACCTGGCACTTATCAGTGTCTGACAGATAGCAGATACTTAAGCTCTTTATTTTTCTTTTATGTAAATTTAAATGGTCAAATATTGAGGTAGTTTAAATTTAAGTGTGTGTTTAGCTGGTCTAACTATGTAAGAATACTAAAAGGGAAAGAAGTTCAGAAGAAGGTAGAGAAGCAATGAGTGTTGTAGCAATACTAATGGCAACTTACTTGGTTGGCTGGCTTTTACCATAGTATCTATGCTCCAGCAAAACATACAAGGCTCCCATTCTTTGAACATATTTTAACAAGGAATTTCCAACTATCCAAGCAAAAGCAGCAGGATTTTCTCCTCCAAGATGTAAGAAAACTGGGCCACCTGGTTTATAGAATGTATCATTGACAAAAAACCTCTGTAGAGAGATAAAAAGTGAATTTAAGATTATCACTGCATAGTCAAGTTGAAAGATTCTTTTGTTGGGTTCTAATCACACAATGACGGCATCTTTCTGCTCTATAGACCTGCTGATCAAGATGAGTGATTCTGAAGTGTACATGAAGCTGAGGCTTGGTACATATAATTGGTACATATAATTGAACTTATAGGGTCAAGGATACTAACTGAACAAAATTTCCCAGCAAGAAATGTCATCTTTGAGCAAAATCAGTCAGTATGACTTTTAAATTCTTATAAACATAATAAGGAAAATGATAGCAAAATGAAGCATATATATTTAAAAGGCACCTGCATTTGTTGGGTAAAAGATGCCAGCTGAACAAAAATTTCCCAACAAGAAATGTCACCTATGAATAACAGTCATTATGACTTTTAAATTCTTACTGAAGAGACTAAAAATGATAACAAAATGAAGTATATTTTTAAAAGACATTCTGTAACCTCCATTATTAGCAACACTGAAATTCTCACTTTCTCTTCACTTTAATACTTCATTAAGGAGATGAACAACTCTTTCCCTTAATCTGGGAAATACATGTGTAAATAGATGAGGAAATCCAAAATAATTTGAGAAGGGAAAAATGCTAAGTACTAGGGAGATCACGAAAGGCTACAGTTGCTGATGTAATAGAAACTGAACTTGAAAATGTCTGCATTTAGTCACCTACTAAGATGCATTTTGGTCAACAAACACTCCAGCACAGACCCATATAATAGCAAGAAAATCTTCTAGAGGATAGTGATGATGATGGTAACTAACATTTATATGTCACTTTGAAGTTTACAGAATTTCCCAAAGAGGACGTTATTATATTTCTTTAGCTTCTGGCATGTTGGTTAGATAGATGACTCTCCTATGAAAGAGTGATAGCAGGACATGAAGGAAAATCATATAGAAAAAGTCATGGTTGTGTTACTATTAGTACTTTTTTAAGAGACTGCCAGTGAGATCACAGAATCCTCAAAGCACTTACAGATGAGGAAACTGAGGCTCAGTGGTTTGTCCATACTTGAAACAGGAGAAAATAAGAGGAGAATCCAATTTGTGTCCTTTCCACTATAACATGCTAAATACATGCTAAAAGAGGTATAGTCAGCCTAATTTCATCTAACCGAGTTTTTACTGAACTCTAAAATTAGGTAACTAGGAATGATGAAACAGAGTAGGCCAGAGACAGGGCTCCAATAATGAAGCAGCAATTTAATTAGGTTCAGAGGGAGAAACAAGATTTGCATATTGTAAACTCTCCTGAGAAGAACTCTATCCATGCTCTAATGAAGGCAGAGATTATATACATAAGGCACAAGTGGGAAGAGGGGGAAGATGAATCATCATACAATCTTTCTAAGGTTTAAGAATTTTTTCAAGCAAGTCCACAAGTACAGAACAGTACTGGTATCCTGTAGTCTTGTGGGAGCAAACTAAGCTTATTGTTTAATTTAGTGGGTCATGATTTTGTTGCTTATAGGAACAGGAACACATCCTATCTTTTTTTTTTTACTTAAAGATTTTATTTATTTTGTTTTACAATTTTTCCCCTAATCTTACTTCCTTCCCTCCCACCCCCTACAAAAGGTAATTTGTCAGTCTTTACATTGTTTCCATGGTATACATTGATCTGAATTGAATGTGATGAGAGAGAAATCATATCCTTAAGGAAGAAACGAAGTACAAGAAATAGAAAGATCAGACAATAAGATATTAGTTTTTTTCCCCCTAAATTAAAGTTAATAGTCCTTGGTCTTTGTTCAAACTGCACAGTTCTTTCTCTGGATACAGATGGTATTCTCCATTGCAGAGACAGCCCAAAATTGTCCCTGATTGTTGCAGTGGTGGAATGAGCAAATCTATCAAGGTTGATCATCACCCCTATGTTGCTGTTAGGGTACATAGTGTTTTTCTGGTTCTGCTCATCTCATTCAGCATCAGTTCATGCAAATCCCTCCAGGCTTCCCTGAAGTCCCGTCCCTCCTGGTTTCTAATATAACAATAGTGTTCCATGACATACATATACCACAATTTGCTAAATCATTCCCCAATTGAAAGACATTTACTTGATTTCCATTTCTTTGTAACTAGAAACAGGGCTGCTTATAAATATTTTTGTACAAGCACATCCTACCATTTTTTAATTCACATCATTTAACATACAAGAGCATAGGAATGATGAATCATTTCAAGTTGCATTTTTGGGTCTGACTCCCAAACCAGTCTGCTGGGAAATTAGATCGCCAAAACCAAATTATTAGTAAATTCATTACACACATCATATGGATCAATATGTAAATCATAATTTCCTTTCACATCTATCTAGACAACAAATAATTTTCATAGAATACTCAGCATTCAACAGTGTTTTAAGACTTGTAAAGCACTTTTTCTTTGTATTTATCTCACTAAATACAACAATCTTGGGAAATAGGAGCTATCATCCCTGTTTTACTGATGAGGAAACTGAGTCTGAAAATGGAATAGAGACTTGCCAGGGATCACTCAACTAGTTAAAATATGTGAGGTAGGATTTTTCAATCTTTCAAATTAGGTCTTCCGGACTCCTAGGTCAACTCCAGTCACTGTGCCACCCAGCAGCCTCAAAATTCATTCAATGAACATTTATTGTCTGTGACATATGTTATTGTGACCAGTTCTATCAAGTCAACAAGATGTTATTAAGCACCTACTATAATCAGGCCCTATGCTAAGCACTGGAAATACAAAGAAAGGGGAAACCAGTCCCTGACCACACAGAGCTCACAGTCTAATAAGGGAGATAACCTGCAAACAAACTATGTATTTGGGTTCTTGGAGATAAACACAGAATCATTAGACCTCTTGACTCTTCATCTGTAAAAATAAATGAAGTAGATTCAATAAACTCTATGCTCTCTTCCCTTCCCTTCTAAACCTACAATCCAATGATCTTTAGAAGGAAAATGAATGTAAAAGTGACAATTTTTTTGTTTAGGTTTTTTTTTTTGCAAGGCAAATGGGGTTAAGTGGCTTGCCCAAGGCCACACAGCTAGGTAATTAAGTATCTGAGATTGGATTTGAACCCAGGTACTCCTGACTCCACTACGCCACCTAGCTGCCCCAAAAGTGACACTCTTCAGAGATTTTTTTTCAGTAACAACATCATGTGTTTTTTTCCTTTCAGAGGGATCCCATATCCCACTCCAGAAGCAAGACCTTGAATATTATCATTTCTATTTCCCAAGAACCTTTCTGTTAAGAGGTTGTCTACAGTAATAGGAAATAGAAAATAAATGAACTCTTAAGGAGTAGAGAATATGAATGTCTTGCAGTGTTGATCTGGGAATCTTCTGAATTGTAAACCAAAAGTCAGTCAAGAAAACTAAAGAATAGAGACAGGTCTGCTGTATTCTGGTGCCCCCCTCAGATCCTTTCTAGCCTACTCTGCTCAACTTTCAGACTTGCTCATTTTAGAAAGGGGCTGGACAAGTTGGAGCAGTTCAAGAGGGTCCCAGAGCTAGGGAGAGGCCTGGAGACCAATGTCAACTTAGGACTGGTTAAAGAACTGGGGCTGTTTATGATCTAGACTTAAGAGGGGTATAGTCAAATAAAAATCTTTTTAACCATCTTGTACGTTCTAGACACAGCTAGGTGTTCAGAATAGAAAGACAAAAGTAAAGCTGACATTCTATCAAGAGATAGAAAAGGAACCATAGTAATGTCAGCTATTCTACATATACTCTTTGGGTCCCCATAATCTGTGAGATGAGTAAAGCAAGTATTTTCCTCCCTTTGTAAAGTGGAGGAGAGCTGGAGATGTTGATTTCATTCTATTTCCCATAAGTTTGGTCTGGAAACCCCCAAACACCAATTCTGCAAATACTTCTTCTTATAACCAAAGAGTAGATGACTTCTGGTCCCACTGCTTAGCACAGTGCCAGTGCTCTTACTAAGTGCTGATTTGGTGGTCCCTTCCGGCTAAAAACCTCTTATCATCTGCTCAGTGTCCACAGAGTAGTCCCAGGCTAGAAATGGATTCTCTATGTCTCTCTCTCTCTCTCTCTCATCTCTTCCCCCCTACTCTTGTCTTCCTCCACTTTCCTTCCCTCTCTTCTATCCTTCTTTTTCCCTCTACCCCTCTTTCTTTCCCCCTTTCTCTCTTTTTCCCCCACTCTCCCTTCTGTCTGTCTCTCCCTCTTGCCTGTCTGTCCCCCCCTCCCCCATTGCCTTCTCCCAATCCCACCATCTAATCAGGAAAACCTAGTTTCAAGATCCACCTCTAACACAAACTACGTGTTCTAGGATTCCAAGAAACCCACTGGCTCCACACCCTGTCTCCAAACTTCCTACATTTCCAGCTTCATTATGCATCCCTCCTTTGGATGTAGTTGGCAGCCTTGGCAAGCTAGCCTTCCTGCTCTCATCTGTCTTCCACCTGCCTTTTACAGACCAAATGCCTCCTCACCTTTTCCCCTTAGCATCCCAGGTGCCTTCAAAGTTCAGCTCTAAAGTCATATTCTACAAGAGGATCTTGACCCTCCCATCTGTGCTTTATCTTCCCAAATTATCCTCTCTCCAGGCCTCAGTCTTCCCTGAGGCTTCACCAGTACTCTTGTTGAGCTCAAACAAGGTTTATACAGCAATGTTGAGAGAAGCTAGTAAATGTTTAACAACCAGACCCTCTGGGGACAAAAACTCCATTCTGGACCCACGTTTAATTTTATGTTTATTATTCACACTTTCTTATGATTAGTCAATTAAGAAAACAATAAATCAAACCCTGATTAGGAGGAACCCTGATTTCCAAGTGTAGTCACCTTAAAAAAAATTAAACAATCAACTCACTCCTTTAGAACTAAATCTAGTTGGGCAGCTAGGTGGTGCAGTGGATAGAGCACTAGCCCTGGAATCAGGAGTATCTGAGTTCAAATGTGACCTCAGATACTTAATAATTGCCTTCCTTGTGTGACCTTGGGCAAGCCACTTGACCCCATTGCCTTAAATAAAACTTTTTAAAATGCTGTAAAAGAACTAGACCTAAATCTATGCATTCACATATCATTTCCCAGACTGAATGCAATGTCTTTGAGAATTTTTGTCTTTGTGCCCATCTGAATTTTTTCTTTTATCTCCATTTGTTCCCAGTGCCTAGCAGGATGCTTGGCCCAAAGATCTTACAAAATGCTCATGGATGGATTGACCCAGAAATCCCTCTGAGACTGTACATTTCAGAACTGTTGCAGACCTGGACCTTTCCTTACCGAAGGTTTCTTATACCAAAGAAATCCCCAATTCCTAACAAAATGACCCTCCTCATCCATGCAATGGAAAGTTATAAATGCACAGAGTTCAATTGAAGTTAGTTGAGAAAAATTGGCTCCCAGAGTGATCAGGAGGTGATCAAACAACTTTCCAACTGAGACCATAAAGGACTGACTAGCCCCAAGAATTCCAAACCATAAGGCAAATAGCCCAGTGACTGAGTTTCACCTTTCCTATGTCTTTTAGCAGCCTCACTTGGCTGTAGAGGCAAAGTAGTTACAAGGAAGTAGGTTTGATTTAGGATTAGAATATTTGAGTTCAAATCCTGCTTTTTGCCACCTTGTTGTGGGGCACCTGACCAGTTCCAGAAACCAATCTCATTCCATAGCCCTAGCTTGTCTTTCTTTTCTTTTTCCAGTTTCCATTACCTGTTTCCAGAATTCCTTGCACTTCGGATCAAAATGGTCCAGTTTTTGCCAAACCCATTGCTGATCTGGATGATCTAACACTTCAGGAAAGCTGCCAGGGAGCATATTCCTGAGGATTCCTTCTGCATGGGTACCAAAGAGCAGGGGCACCAGCAGCAGCAGCCCCCAACCCCTCGGAGCCACTTGGAACATGGTTACTTTGGTAAAGGACTCCTGGATGCTCCTGCAGGATCTTAGATATGTCTGGGGTCCTGAACCTGCCTCTTCTGGGACCTCTTAGACTATCTGGGACAATTTATGTCTTACTCCTTATACTCCTCCCCCCAATTCTTGTGACCTTTGAATGCTAGGACCAAAAGGCACTGGAAGACAAGCCCTGGGGCAACATGTAAAAGATTTGTAGTTTCCTGGTTCTCTAGGACTCAACACAGGAGTTCAGGGAGGTAGAGGGAGAGAGAATCTCAGGGGAGATACTGCTGCAGCAGAACAGGGAAATGCACCTCAGCCTCAGTTTATCATCTCCACACTCACTCTTGTAGTTTAGGAAAGAATGGGATAGAGGAAAGAATGCAGGACGTGGAGACCAAAGGGGGCAGGGCTGCCACTTACTATTTCTAATCATCTCTAGCTGGGGGATCTTGGGCAAATCACACAAATTCTTCAAACTTTAGTTCCCTCGATGGTAAAATAAGGTGGCTGGATTTGATGACTTCTAGGGGTCCCTTCCACTGCATTGATAAGAATATTAGAATAGATCTATAGGCCTTAGTTTCTTCATCTGAAAAAAAAAAGCAAACCTGTAGTGGAAAGAACAAATGGAATCATATGTTTAAAATAATTTGTATATCATACTAGCTGATGTTTGTGTTGTGTATTCAGTGTTTCACACAAGTATATAGATGTAAAGCTGGAGGGAACCTCAGGTCTAATTCTCTCCCCTCACAATTTAAAAAAAGATAAAAACAATGAGACTAGAGAAGTAAAGTGATTTGCCTAAGGCCTCTGGATAGTCTTGAAACCAGGGTCTCTGATATCAGAACCAACTCTTTTTCACCCCCATTGTCCCCAGTATCCCCTCCACATTGTAGCTTCTTTGAGCCTTGGAGGATGTAGGGACTGTTATCCCATTTTACAACTGGATGAGCAGAGAGAAAAATCTGATTGTTGTTTGTAAACATTTACTCCAGCATAAGTAGAATTTTCAGTAAATATTATAAGATTTGAGAGAAATTGTAGTTGTAAAACCATGTCATCTATGTGAAATCTCATTGGTTGGCCACCAAAGTTTTACAGCTCTTTGTCTAAATTAGATAAAAATATTCCCAAAATGTTGGTCAATGGTGGCATTTGTAAGGATGCCATCTACCCATGGGTTCTGGTAAGATCTTAGAGAATTAAACTTCATTTATAAACTAACTTCGTTGTCTCTTTTTAGCCAAAGGGAAATAATAGTTGACATAGGATAGCGTTAATGGTGCCAGTGTGAACTTGCAATTTTGAAGAGGGGCATGCCTCTGTTTGGATTTAGACATGCTCCATGGAAGGAAAGAGGTCTATAAAATAGATACATGGTCTGTAGCCAGAGGTAGTCCTTGGGAGAAAAAGGCTTGTAACGTTTAAAATCCCAGCTCTATTCCAAACCAGTGTTTTTAAGGAAACAGACAGTGGTCTTGTCTGAAGATAAAGTTCAAACTTAACTGCTCTAGTCGGAGCTATTGTTTTTGGTTCTTGTTCTGTTTCTTGAAGTTTCTCTGGGAATTTTACTGTTAGTTTTGGGATTCTCACAGGTTGGTGAGAATTGTTTTGGGCTTGAAGAAGCCAGGTGGGTGTGTAGAACTCTAGCCTGAGTTTGATTATTCACCTGTGATGAATCACAATTCAGACCTGGGAATGTAGATGTGGAAGAAAATAGAGATTTATTAAAAGAAGTTACAGCCCCAAAGAAAGTGATACATAAAGAGAGAGACAGACAGATGGGGCAGGGGTGGGGGTGGACAGAGAGACAGAGACAGAGACAGAGACAGAGACAGAGTTAAAAGAACAATGGATCAGAGTTGACCCGGACAGGGAGTCAGAGGCAACTGGCCCCAAGCAGAGGTCCAGCCCAGATTTTTATGGTCTTGCTCCTTATCCAGCCCAAAAAAGATGAATTCCCTTGCTCCCTTATTGGACCCAGAATTAGGTAAAGGGTTGAAGACTGAGGAGATCAGGATAAAATGAAATAATGGTGATTGATTTACATCTCAAGAGCGGGGGAACCTCCACCCATTAACAAAAAGATTACAGATTTTGTTTCTGCTAGCTACATTCATAATTCTCTACATCTTTTCCCTGCATCAGGTGCTAAAGACTTATTTCTAAATCTAAATAGTAAGTATGACATTCTTTGGAGTGACCTAGTTATTAGATCTGGCTCTTTTGTTTGATAGAGAATGAGGATTTTGTCCAGCAACCCTGTCATATATCCAGTGGTCCTTTTTTGATTGCTTGTTTAATGTCATTTTGTGTCTTTTGGTGTTTTGATTTTTATGTATTGCTCTTTAATAGGTTGTTGTATCTGACCCTGTGGTCAAAACAAATCCAAGTTCCAGAGATCCAGTAGAAAGAACCCCAGTTCTTTATATGATTAAAATTATAATTCTAAGGACCACATATTTTGTCAGCAGTGGTGTAAATTAACCAATGATGACCCAAAATTATGCTGGTCAAGATCGGAATCTTTTGAAAGATCTAAAGTGAATTACCTTAAGACAAATCTTTTTTTTTTAGGTTTTTGCAAGGCAAATAGGGTTAAGTGGCTTGCTCAAGGCCACACAGCTAGGTAATTATTAAGTGCCTGAGACTGGACTTGAACCCAGGTACTCCTGACTCCTGGGCTGGTGCTTTATCCACTGTGCCACTATCTAGCCATCCCCAGACAAAATTTATTTTAAAAACTAATAAGACATCTAAGGAGGAATGGGAAAATTTTCACCATTGGTATAGTGAAATGTTGGAAAGAGAGCTTAAGATTCAAATTTCTTCATTTAAGGCTCTAAGAAAGGCATCTTCTCCCCCTGAGAAGCTGACTCTTTTCTTAGATCTTTCACCTTCCTCAGTTTCAGCCCCTTCCTCTATGGAATTGTTGGCATCTTCAAAACAATCATGTCTTCCCTCTCCAAAAGTTTCAGCTTCTAGTCCTTTCTCAGCTACTGTACCTCCTCCTTATCCCTTGCCTTCTTTACTCACGAAAGACTCTGGTTTTGGAGGATCCATTCTTCTTGAAAACTTGGATTATAATCCTTCTGTTTTCATTCATTGTATACGTAATTTTAAGGAAACCTCTGCCTCTCTGTGTCCTCTGCCTACAACGCCATTAACTCTCCTTTCCATCCTCATTCAATTCCTTCTCCTCCTTGTTCTTCTCTTTTTTCTCACTTACCTTCTCCTTGTGTTAATCCCTCTTTTTCTTCTCCTATTTCCACTCATTTCTATCCCTCTTCTCCCCCCAACATTAATCCCTCCATTACCTCTTCTCAAATTTCTCTCCTTCCTTTTTCTGTGTCATTTTATCCCTCTGTAACCCCTTCCCTCTGCCCTCCAGATCTCCTCCCCTTCATCTTTTTTTTTAGGGGTTTTTTTTTTGCAAGGCAATGGGGTTAAGTGGCTTGCCCAAGGCCACACAGCTAGGTAATTACTAAGTGTCTGAGACCGGATTTGAACCCAGGTACTCCTGACTCCAAGGCCCGTACTTTATCCACTATGCCACCTAGCTGCCCCATTCCATCTTTCTTTCCAGCTCTCTTATCCCCCTTATCCTAATCCTTCTCCCCCAATTTCTTTTCACACTATAACTACTCTTCCTCCAACCTTCCCCCTTCTCCAGTTCCTTCTCTCTCCTTATTCTAATCTTTCTCCTCCAATTTCTTCTCCCACTGTAATGTCTTCTGCTTCTCCTCAAAATTCTTCCCCAAATATTACTTCCACCATGACCTCTTTGTCCCACAATTCCTTCTTCTTGCATTCCTATCCCATCTCCCTCCTATAGTTCTGCTTCTTCTATTCAGTTTCAGCCCACCCAACTCTCATCCTTTATCTCATCTTTTCTCTCCTCTGCCTATTCTCCACTATCTCCACCACTCCTCCCCTTGTCTCTACCACCCCTCTTTCCTTCTGTTTCTAATGAAGTTTCTCCAGCTCCAGCAAAAAAAGGTGAAAAAATGTGGTCCTGTCAGTATCTATCCCTCCAAAGTAGTAAATAGACCATGTCTTCTGGTCATTCCATCTACCGTCTACCAATAGAAGACAGGTCGCATCAGGAGTTAAAGTTTATACTATTCTACAGTATAAATTCTAGTCCTAGGAAAGAGGTGAGTTCCAGGCCTCAAAGAAAGATTTCCCATATCCCTGTCAAGATCCAATTGGCTTTAGTGAACAATTTAAAATTACACTACTGTCCTATTGCCCGGGGATTCCAGACAGTTTCAGGTTGATCATAGCTTTAATTGGGAAGGGTAAAGCCAAGAACTGGTGCAGAAAGCTAAAAATACAGGCCACCTTTGAGGAGCTTCAGGAAATAGATTGGCTAGTTTATGCAATTCAGCAAGGGCACTTTATAGAGGCAAAAGCTTTGGGAGATGCCTTAATAGAGGCCATCCCATTTGCTTTTCTCTGACCAGTCGATTTTTCGAAAATTAAACATCAAAGATGAAACAGTATTTCAATTTTTTTTATTGTTTAGGCAGAGGCTTTTGATGCAAATTCTGGTCTAAAGCATGATAGAGAAGGAGGAGGATAGACTCATTTTCTCTTATTTTGTTAACAATCTCCAACCTTCTGTCATGAAATATTAAACTTATCCAGCCAGACTGGCAAAATAAACATCCCCAGTTTGTAGCTGAATTGGCAGCTCAGTAGGCATTAACTGTACAGAAAGAAAGATCTTCAGGAGAAAAGGGAATTAGGAACAAAAAAGGATAAAATATTCACTATGCAACTTAAGCAATTAACATCTCCCAATTAAAATCTGCCTTTCACTATGAGGGAGCTGAAGATCAAGTAACAAGGCTTTGTTACTTTTGCAAAAAACCAGGACATTGGAAAAACAATGTAAATCTCTTCTTGGAGATTTAGAAAGCAGTAAAAACCGAAAATTAAAAAGTCCATCCTCGAAGCCTTTCCAGGCATTTAAAACTTCTTTCTGCTACTCATGGACAGGACCATTTTTACCCATTGTCCTTCCTGGTTCTTCTATAGTTCCCAACCCCCACACCCTGCTGGATTTTTACCTCTGGTTTGATTGAAGACTGTCACCTTTGGTGGCAATTGCCTTTGTTTTCTAGCCAGGTGGGTGCTGGAGACTTGTCCCTAGAATGGACAGGCTTGTTTGGCACTCTCTTGTCTTTGTTGTGTTTCCAGGACTCTAGAACAATGGATTTTTTCCTGTAGTTTGGGGGTCTCTCTGGTTTGAGGTGCTCTAACTGGATATATATGTTTTTCATAAGTGTTTATTTAAATTGTGTGTTCTGTGTGTGCAGGCAGAGTGAAGCTCTTGGCTCTCTGCCTGGTCAGGTTTGCTATCTCTGTGTTCTTACTGGCCAACTTTCCTCTTAAATCTCCCTTTTCAAATTTAATCTTTTTCATTTCCAGAAACTTCAATTTAGCACCACAGACAGGTTTTCCTGAAGATTGTGTTTTTGGGGAAGAAGAGAGTTCTATTTTTCTTCCCAATTTTTTTTTATTCTGGTCTGTTTGACTGACAGAGTTTTCATTTATTAATTGGCTATTTAAAATTTTATACATATGAGGTATCTGAAGAAAATTATAATTGCTCTAAAATTATTTTCTGGCTGGTTAATAAGCATGATTAAAAGAAATAATAACATTTTTAAAGCACAGCAGCTCTTCTTTAGTCTCCACTGGCTAGGAGGGCTAGACCATATCCCTTAAAATCCCAGCACACAGTCTTTATTCTTTTTGAGAACTGTCTACAGAAATATATGTGTGCGATTTTTATTCAAAATTTAGCTCTGAAGGAAAATGGAACAGAACTACTGAAATAAAAAAAAAGTTTTAAAGCTATATGTTATAATGAATGAAAAGAAAAACCTGCTAGAGTGAGAGAAAATTGTACATTTTATTCATGAACCTTGCAAGATACACCTTACAAGGTACAGCATGAGGCACATCGTAGTCTCAGGAGTCAGGTCATTTATTGCCCTCAGAAACTCTTTCCCCTCCCTCTTGGATGTTCATAGGCTCTCAGAATTTGAGTTACAATCTAAAAGGTCTGCCCGTTTCATGATATGCCCCTAATATCATCCCCCCACATCATCCAAAACATGATATGCTAAAGAACCCCAATCTTCACTGGGGGGGGGAGGTTAATATTCAATTACCGTATTACAAAAACTCAGTAGCATTAGGTCAAGATCTGTAGGTCACTCTTGACCTTTGGGGTTTGGTATCTCTGCAATGGGATTAGGAAGACTCTTCCAGTCTTATGATTGGCTGGGCCATTCTCTCTTTGTAATAGATTCCCTAAGGGCTCCCCTCCACACCCTATGAAGACCAACACTCTACATTTCTCACACTATACATTCAGTTTTTAATTAGATAATCATATATATATATATATACATATATATATATATATATGTATATGGAATGATTTTAGGAAAACTGTGAGTTTATATTTTGAATTATTAGGGTATGAAGAAACAATTTGGACAGGGAATTATTCCTGTCCAAACTGTTTCTTCATACCCTAATAGAGGCCTTACCCCATCCTAGTTCCTGAGATGAGGTAAATGAACTTTTGGTGCCCCTCCTTGATAAGGATTTCCTCTGGCAAAAGGGAAAAAAAAATTTCCTCTTGTAACAAAACAAAGGGACTAGTTTGAAAGGATTAAATCTTTAAACTACAATTCTTCACCCATATATCCTTAATCACATCATCCCTGAGGTAGGTTTTTGGGGTTAATTTAAGTGTTTTAAAATGATCAAGCTTGTTTCATCTATTTATATAAATTAAAGTATATAAGTGAACCATCTGTTTAGCATGATTTAACACTGTGGGAAAAAATGTAAAAAAAAGCCTCCTTTCATCTGTAAGTTAATTCATTGTAAGTGATGATTGACAGCTGTGTCCAACTTTGATTAATGAAATCAGAGACAGGGAACTTTGTATATTTTCATTGTGTTGTTGTTTTGATTGATCTAAATTTGTTTCCAATCCAAGGTCTAAGCAAAAGTTATATTTGAAATTATTTATATAAGATTAGATTCCTGAAGAATCTCATTTTCTTTGCAGAATGAGCATATTTGGGTACAAGTAAATTTATAAAATAATATATATATAGTCATAAGGTTAAAGCTCTATGTTATTTTGACTGTTTTAAGACATAGGATTTGAATATGAAAACATGGTTAGAGAAAATACAGTGTTACCCTACTTGGAAATCTGTTTGTTCTTATGATTGTTTTTGTTTGAAATTATTTTCTAATTGTTTAAAAGAATTCTAAAAGCAATATTTATAAACATGACTAATAACTAAACATTTCACTATCATTTTTATTAAATCCTGTTTCAAGGGGTTTGGGATTATTGATTTTTTCTTCTTTTTTTGATCCCAAGTTTATTATTTTTAACCACAGTCCTTATGTGCAACAATAAAATTGAGTTGTGAGGTTCTTCTGTAATAATTTTGTTGTCACTGAAAGATTATAGTCACCGTGTGGCATATTCTGCTTCTTTAGACTAAACGTTTAAAGCTAAATCTCATGACTGATTTTAGGAAATTGCTATTAAGGACCTCATGAGACTGAACATTTGGCCTTCTGTGATTGGAATACAGGTATAAAGGAAATTTAGGTTGCACCCATGACTATCAGACCAGCAGCTCTTATGGGGTTTCTTGTTATTTGTAAGTAACAAATTGAGCGAGGTTGGGGAAGTGAGTTTTGAGACTGAACTTTCCTAACTAATTTCTCAAATACAACATGGGAAACGTCTCACCGGGATGATTTAAAAATCTCATTCAAGGCATTTGGTCATCCACCTAGCCTTATTTGGAAAATAACATCTTATGTCTTGTGTTAAATTCCTGTAATTAGGTCAGGTGATCAGCATAAAGAAAAAGAAATATGCTTAATAGCCAGATAGGCTAACACACTGGCAGCTGTTGTGAGCTTTGTGCTCCTGTGAAAATTAAGATCCTTTTAGCTTTTCAAAATGCTAAGGGAATATTGAAACAAATCAACTAAAATATCTACACACAAGGATGACCTGTGGTCTGTTTTAAAAACAATTTTTTCTTTCTTTTTGATTCTTTCTGATACATGGACAAGACACTTAAAATTGGTCTATAAAACCACCTTCTAGATAAACACTGTTCCAAAGATTATTCTTATGGAAGTTGTTTTTTGTTAGTGGGAATGACAACTTCCAAAGGTGGTGGGGGGGGAATAAAACAACGCCAAGTATTATTTTTCCTCATCTATGCAGACTTGCTTCCTGCCACCTAACTTCAACTCTTAACTATGAAGTTAGTTCTGAAGAGGTAAAAGTAAACATTGCCTTGTTCTCCAACTTGTCAACCATTTAACAATAGAGAAGAGGCAAAAAAAAAATACTGGATATACCTGAGAGCGAAGATCCATTAGTTCAGTAATTAATGATAAGTAATTAATAATTAATAATAAGTTCAGTAATTAAGATATTTCTTTGTTACCTTCCATAAATTACTTAACTCAATTTGACTCTCAGTTTGTGTTATAAAACAAGAAGGGGAAGGTTAAGTGGTCTTAGAGATCTAGGTCTCTGAAATCCTAATCATTTCTTTTTTTCTGGGTCTCGGTTTTCCCATCTGAATTAAAAAGGGCTTAGACTAAAATCACAGCTGTTGAATCTGAAATCTGTGAACTTTTTTTTTACAAAGTTTTAATAACTGTATTTTAATGGAATTTCCTTTCCCTTGCAAGCCTATATATGTGATTTTTATGCATGTAAATACATTATTTAGCATAGGGCTCTATAAGTATACAAGACAGACAAGAGGATCTTGCCACCAAAAAGGCATGATTTCAGATGTACTCTATATGGGCTAATTGGGGCAGGGGTAGACCAGGGAACTTTCTCACTAAGAGTTCCTTATAATAAGGAAATCAGAGATTTCAAAAGAAATTCCCAGCCCCTAGCACCCTATCTGTCACATACGATACTAGTCTAAATAAATGCATGTTGAATTATTTTTTTAAAATTGAGAAAAACTGCTCCCAAAGTAACTGGAGTTAATCAAAGAAGATTAGAGCTAATAAAGTCCTGGCAAAGTTTTTTCCTCCTCCAGACCTCACATGGAAACAAGCAAAGGGGACATCTCTTCATGTAAAGATACAAAGATGGGTGATAAAGAGCTCAGCCTCCAGGACACAAGAAGGACCTGTGGAATCTGTGGAAGGAACAGGATTCTCTCTGCAGACTTGCTCCAGCTCTCAGTCCTATGAATTCCAAAACCCCTCTAACAGAGAATGATGACTACAGGTAACTAATGATCCCCCAGTTGAGTTGTCTGCACTCAATTACAAGCTTATATTAAGGGACCTTATTAGAGCAGGGAAGAGGATTAGACTCTTGTGATAAAATAAGAGCTGACTCCCAAAGGACTTTTGGTCTTGTGGGTATTATAAGACATTTTTAAAAAGCACAACTCACAGAGGCACACAACAATGAGACCACCACAACATCTCATGCTAACTTACAATGCATTTCCATGTTCACAAAAGGGGCTGGTCCTGGTCTGAACAAGAAAGCTAATAGGAATTCTGTGAATAAGATAATGATCCAGCCAGGGTCTTGGCCAAGTTATGGTCAGTATGACTATTTCTCAAAAATCTCTGAAGAAGAATGCAGGATTTTAAAATGGAGGCAAGAATTATTTTTGGAAGAGGGAGCAGGAATCATTTTTAAGACCAAAGTTCCACTTGAAGGAAGCCTTCCAAAATAGTGAATTGCAGAGCTGAATTCCAGAGGTGGGTGATATATGCTCTAGCCTCTAGCCAATAGCTACCAAACCAGATTCAGATAGAAATGCATTCCCATGACTCCTTATCATTAACACTTATGACCCCTAAAAGTTTACTTCTTGTATTATCAAAGGATTTGTCATTTCATCAAAATAGGTATTTCCCTTAATCACAACCCATCCAATCACTGTCCTTGGTTCTTCCAGAGAAAATCCAACCAAAGTCCTGGAAGTCTTTCCCCAAGGTTTTGGGGTGGGGAGAGAACAGAGAAGTAGAAAATTATTGAATGACTTGCATACCTGTATCATATATAATGAACACTGCATTTCCGAGATACTTGACTCATTTTCTACTCCTAACTATGACAATCTAGAATGACAATGGGTGTATATAAGGAGCATTTAAACACTAAGTGCTTTGTGTCATTTGATCCTCACAACTTCCTAGGGAAGAAGGTGCTATTCTTAATTCCAATTTTTTACTTGAAGAAACAAGTATACCTGAGGAGGTAAAAAGAGGTTAAAGCTAGTAAGTATATGAGGCTGGATTTGAATTCAGGTCTTCCTGACTCCAGTTCATCTCATTTTCCTAGTCCTTGCATAAAAGGTAAGTTCCAAAGTTGCAAATTAAGTGTCATTTTTCAGGATTTGATTTCTTACAGTCATTTCCAAACAGAATCTATGAACTTCTTGCTACCAGGTGAGATGATCTGGTTTAATTCAATTCAACAAATATTTATTAAGCAACTAAAATGTATCATGTGACCTGCAGGGTCCTGGCATATCTTAAATTCATTCCCTTTCCATCCTCTCATTCACTCACCATTGTAATTCAGTTTCTCAATACCATATTCCCAGTTTATTGTAAAGATTTCCTAATTGCTTTCTCTGCCTCAAGTCTTTCCTCTCTAAAATATGCCCTTTACAGAGTTCTCAAAGTGACCTTCCTAAAGCACAGGTCTGACTGTCATTCCCCTGCTCAGTAAGTGAAAGTGGCTCCTGTTACCTCTAAGATCATATATAAACTTTTCTGTTAAGCCTGGCTCTAACCTTCCTTTCTAGATTTTGACATTATTTCTTTTCAAGTCATCAGATGTTTAGCCAAATAGTCCATTTTGATGTTTATCACACGATGCACCATCTTTCTTTCTCTGCTTTTTAAGGAACTGGTCTTTAATTCTTGGAATATACATCTTCTTCATGCCTATATTTTAGATTCTCTTAATTTCCTTCACAGCTCAGTTCAGAAGTCATGTCCTAAATGAAGTCCTTCTGTTCCCCTGGTTGCTAGCGCAGCCCCAACCCCTGCTTCAAGACCTTAGACTTATTTTGAATAAAGACATACCTCAGAAATGTTGTAGATTCTGTTTCAGACCTCCTCAATAAAGCAAATATTGTTTTGGGGTTTTTTAGGTTTTTTGCAAGGTAAATGGGATTAAGTGACTTGCCCAAGGCCACACAGCTGGGTAATTATTATTAAGTGTCTGAGGCAATTTGAACCCAGGGACTCCTGACTCCAAGGCCAGTGCTCTATCCACTGTGCCACCCAGCCACCCCTAGATATTGTTTTAAAAAAAGGGAGTTACATGAATTTGTTGGTTACCCAGTGCATATAAAGTGATGTTCACACTATCTTGTAGTCTAAGTGTGTAATAGCCTTATGACCAAATACATACCTACATATATTAATTTAAAAATGTTTTATTGCTGAAAATGCCAACCATCACCTGAGTCTTCAGTGAGTGATAATCTTTTTGCTTTTGTCTTGCCTCCATGTTAATGGCTGCTGATTGATCAGAGTGGTAGCTGCTGAAGGTTAGGATGGCTGTGGCAGTTTCTTAAAATAAGACAACAATGATGTTTGCAGCATTGATTGATTCTACCTCTCACTACAAAATACTTTGAGGCCATTGTAGGATTTTGAATTGGTTTATTATCAATATTGTTGTGTCTCCCACCAGGACATGATGATTGGTGAAGCTGTCGGAACACACACATTTGTCAACCAAGTTTGCAGTCTTACATGGGAGAAGTTCATGTTGCCCCAAAACAATTATCATAGTAACATCAAAGATTACTGATCACAGATTACCATAAAAGAGAATAATGAAAAAAATTTTGAACTGGTGTGAGAATTACAAAAATGCAACACAGAGGCGTGGTGAAAGCATATGCTGGTGGGAAAAGGGACTGATAAACTTGCTCTATCCAGAGTTGCTACAAAGCTTCAGTTAGGAAAAAACCAAACCAAACCACACAAGATCTATGAGACACAAGAAAATGAGAAATGCCCTAAGTCCCATGATTATTTCGTTCTATCTTTTTATACCCAAGCTCAGTGACTGGCAGAGTAATTTGCCCTTGTTGGTTGATTAATGATTGATTAATTGAATATGTCAGGCACCAAAAAAATGACTCCTGTCTTAAAGGCATCTACATTCTCCTTCTGCTTGCACCTCATGGTGGGTTGGAGAAAGAATACAAGGAGCCCTGAAGAGTGTCAGTGATAATACACATATATGTATAAAAATAAATGTACATATATCTATATGTATATATGTTTTGTTTATTTACTTGTGGGATGATAAGGTTCATCTTCTCTCCCCAAGCATGCTGCTCCCCTGGCTCTTCTTTCAGTTATTTTGGAAACCAGTCTCTTTCATTCCCTTAAAATCGTGTCAGTCTCAGAATGGATCTCTTCTGAGTATAGTTGTTGTGGTCCTGCTGCTCCTTTGATTTTTTATTTAGATCACTGAGGACTGTGATGTGAAAGTCAAAATGTGGCAACTCTTCAGTCATGGATTGACCAAAGAGTTTGTTGTGGAAATTTTGGCAGAGCTTTTCCTATTTTCTGTCTTTGTTATCTGCCCTTTCGTTTCATCCTTCAGAAATTCCAATCCCCATATTCATCTGTCTTGAATTTGTGATCACTTACTTCTTTTTTAAGACACGCAATATGAATTGATGCTGAGTGAAGTGAGCAGAACCAGGAGAATATTGTACACATCAATAGCAACATTATGAGATGGATCAACTGTGATGGACTCAGCCCTTTCAACAGTTCAGTAATCAAGAACAATCCTGAAAGATCTGTTATGAAAATTAGCATCCATATCCAGAGAAAAACTATGGACTCTGAATGCAGAGCAGAACACATACTATGTTTTCACTTTTTAAAACTTCTTTTATGCTTTTTTTTTCTCTTTCATGGTTTTTCTCCTTAGTTCTTTTTTTTTTTAGTTTTTTACAAGGCAAACAGGGTTAAGTGGCTTGCCCAAGGCCACACAGCTAGGTAATTATTAAGTGTCTGAGACCGGATTTGAACCCAGGTACTCCTGACTCCGGGCCGGTGCTTCATCCACTGCACCACCCAGCTGCCCCTTAATTCTTCTTTCATAACATGACTAATAAGGACATATGTTAAACATGACTGTACATATACAACCTATATCAGACTGCTGCTATGAGGAGAGGGGAAGAAAAGAAGGGTCATAGAAAAATGCAGAACTAGGGCAATCAAGTCAATAAGCATTTATTATACATCCACACACACATATGTTTGATGCTAAGGGCTGGTAATACAAACACACAAAATAGTTTTGGTTAAACTGTCACCAATCCTTATCTTGGTCTTGGTGGAGCTCGTCTATTACTTGATTTTGAAATTCCAATTTGTTGGGAATTTTGCAAAAGTCATTTTAGAAATTTTAGAACAAAAACTGATAGTCATTTTAATAGTGATGGTGGTGCTTTATTTTGCACATTTTCCCCCAGAATGATTCAAGAATTTTCTATGTAAATAAACTAATTGAATGAACCTTTACCAAGGTCCCCCCCTTGAAAAAGTCCTAGGTGTTCTGAGTCTCTAGGGCTGTTCCCAGACTAGGTTGAAACTATATCTCCTGTACCTTCTCATCATTTTTCTTCTGCTCTTTCCCTTAGGACTCTCAAACAGAATTTTGGAATATAGAAATAGATATAGAAAATTATCTATAGTACTGGTCCTGGAGGACAGGTAGACCCTAGTTCAGATCCACCTTTGGGCAAGTCAATTATCCTTTGTTTGCCTCGTGTTTCTTTGGAAAATGGGGATAAGATTAGATTACACCCTATGTGCCTAGCTTCTTGTGAGGATAGAATGAAATGAAAATTGCCAAGTATTAACATAGTGCCCCACATAATAAAATAGTTCATTGGGAATAAGGTATCTGTACTATTAAGCATAGGATAGCAGGGAATATAAATAGGATAGCCCTTGTCATTGAACTAGTCTACAATTCTGACCTCGAAAGGACTGGCTTTTGTTCTAAAATCCAACCTCAGTGAATTAAAATCCATTTTTATCACCCTAAATTGTGATGATCAAGTTACCTGACTACTAGATTCTCCAAAGAACTAGCTTGTGGCCACTCAGAATGTGATTGGGGTCACTGATAGATTTCAAGGAGAAATGAGGTAGGGTTTCACAGAATCTCATAAAGAGCTAGGCCCTCATTGGTACATATTACAAATCTCATGATTTTATCACATGTATCAGAATTTTTACTGTTTAGTGATGCAATTATGTAAAATCTGGTCTTTGGTTTGAACCTAATAGGAATAGAACCAGTTCATGGAATTTATTATTGGCATTAATGGGTACCCAACTGTATCATTCTCTTAAAATCTGGTACCTTTTTTATGTTGTTGTTTTTTGGGGGGGGGATTTCACAGAGGAGACCTTGAAATATTCCTGGGGAAATGCAATAAATAATATGTCATATACTAATGGGAATATTTGATGCAGCTCTTCAGCCATAAAAAATCCAGACTATGCAAATGATCTTCCTAACGTTTGTGAATCTCTTAGATGAGTGCCTGACTCCCTGTCTTATGTCTCATCTGCTGTGGATACTCAGAATATCCTTGAATCAGATGATTTCACAACTGTCATTGCCTTTTGTTTCTTTTTGCTTTAGAATAATGTTTGAACTAGAGAATTTAGGGGGAAAGATAAAGAATTCCATTTTGGACTTGAGTTTGGAGATGCCTGCTGAACATGAAGTTTGGAAGGCAGTTACAATAGTTTAGCATAGAGGTTGGGGAAGGAGAGATGAATTTGAGAATCAGCATTACAAAGATGATAGCAGGGGGAGCTGATCAGATCATTGATTGAAGTTGTAGAGGGAGAAGAGGACCCAAGAAAGAACATGATTTTTAATAGATCATAGAGAATTGGAATAAAGGCACAGGATCAATTTTTTTTTTAGTTTTTTTTTTTTGCAAAGCAATGGGGTTAGGTGGCTTGACCAAGGCCACACAGCTAGGTAATTATGAAGTGTCTGAGGCCGGATTTGCACTCAGGTACTCCTGACTCCAGGGCCGGTGCTCTATCCACTGCACCACCTAGTCACCCCCAGGATTGATTTTTTAAAGAAATATTTGAAAAGGGAAGAAAGGTGAAACTGCAAAGTGCAGGCTGGTGAGCTTGATTTTGTTTCCTGACTAAATTTCTAAAAAATATTAAGATGATCATAGAGAACCAACATAACTCCATTAAGATAAGGTCATGCTAGACTCTTTTTCTGATAAAGAGAACAGGAATGCTATAAGAGATAGTTTACCTAAATTAGTAGGAAAGATAAAAAATAGATAGTAGGAAGCAGATAGTAGAATAGTATGCAAGAAACAAATCCTTTCATGCTACCCATTACTGAAGTGGTCCCTTCTGGGCAAGGTTCTGACCATTTTTTAGTCTTCCTTTTTTTCAGAATGTCATTCTGGCTTTGTTATTTATTACTTCTGTGACCTTGGGCAAGTCATGCTACTTTTCTGGACCTCAGTTTCCTCATTCCTCAAAATGAGGAGATTGTACCAGATGACCTCCAAGTTCCCTTCCAGACCCAATTCTATAATCCTATACATTGAACAACAGCTAGCTCTCTAATATCTTAATATATATATATATATGTTTATTTTTTGCATATAAACATATAGTAACACATTACATGTAAGGTAGCACATTATATACAATGTAGCACAGAGTGATTAAATGGATGCCCAGTTAGCAAAGATCAATTATCGATATAGTACCCTTTCTACTCCTACTCCTTTTTTGTCACAGTTTTCCATTATTGATTTTATTATTTAGTTGTATCCAATTCTCTGTGCCCCCATTTGGCATTTTGTTGGTTTTGGAATGGTTTGCCATTTCCTTCTCCAGCTCATTTTACAGATGGGGACCTGAGGGAAACAGTGTTAAGCCCAGGATCACACAGCTAATAAGTATCTGAGTCAAATTTGAACCCATGAAGATGAATCTTTCTGACTCCAGGCCAGACGCTCTATTCACTTCACCACCTAGCTGCCAATTGTCCATTGACAATTTAATACTTTAATACTCATTCAGTGTTAAACTGTTAAAAAAAAAACAAAACTTTAATGATTTTACTCTATTTGATTATGTGAATTAAGAATACCATTTACTGAAATGATAAAGAAAATGCAAACAAAAACTAAACAAGCAAAACCACAATTCCTAAACACCTGTTTATGAGAACCATTTAGCAATCCTTCCATGGACAGAAATAAAATGTCATGTCTTCATCTGTAACTGGTATATTTAGTTACCTTTAGCAGCCCAGTGACAAATCAGTAGGAAATAAGCTTATTTAACAAAACCATTTGGCTACAGCTTAAATCTGTCAAATGAGTAGGTTGGATTCTACAGCCTCTGAGATTCCATCTTACTCTAAAAGCCATAAGTCAACAATGATAAAGAGAATCATTAAAAGGATTCAGGTCTAATATGAACCTGATATATTGCTCTCTATTGCCTTTTTCCCCCTTTGATGGTTTTTAACAATAAATGAAGAAATATACACTAAATATGAATATGAATGATAAAAGCACTTAATTATTATTAACTAAATGTTTCCTCCGTCCTGTCTCTCCCTGTCTGGAAAGCTCTGTTTTTCTATTAAGTCTCCCTGGCAATCATTTATAAGTAGTATTTATAGAGTTTCCACAATTTCCAGTGTCAGTTTTTCCTATTGTTACTATTGGAATTCCCACTTGCTGTATTTTGTCTTTCTTCTACAATCATTGACAAGCTGATTCTGCATCTCTTGATGATCAGAATGATTGTGGAAAGGTATAGTCGTCTGCCACACAGTGCACGCAAGGAGATGCTTTGCTCTCAAAAAAAAAAACCCAAACCCAAACCAAAGCCCACCTAATTTACTTTTCTCTTTCCATCTTCTGTCCTTTTCACATTCTTCAAAATGAGGCTGCTTACCTTATATAGGTCTGAAGTCAAAGCTTCTAGACACTGAACCCAAAGTGTCCTCAGACACTATTTCCAAGATGCTAAAGATTCTACGTTTTCTTGGTGACTCACTGAAATTCAGAACAAGGTCAAGCTACCTGCCAGCTTAACAAAAGATGGTGTCCTTATCACTAGGAACGCCTGAAAATAATGGCATAGATGGGTGGATTTCTTCATTCCACTGCTCTTTTGATTCAGTTCTTTTTCCATGAAGGTATTTTCCCCTTTAATCTTTTTGTGCACTACCTTCCATTTCCTGCCAACTCCCAGACTGGACTTTTGATTTCATTGGCATAGGAAACTCCCAGTGAATAAACTCCCTCCACAGCTCACTGAAACATAAATGACTTATCCAGATTCACACAGCTTGCTTAGATCAAAGGCAAGACTTGAACCCAGATCTTCCTGACTTCTGAGCCAGCCTTTATGCAATACATAATGTTAAGATCTGATTAAGGGGCAGCTAGGTGGTGCAATGGATAGAGTTCTGGGCATGAAATTAGGAAGAATAATCTTTCTGAGTTCTGATCTGGTCCCAGACACTTAGTAACTGGATGACCAGGAGCAAATCATAGAATCCTGTTTGCTTCAGTTACCTCAAATGTAAAAAGAGCTAGAGAAGGAAATGTCAAATCACTCCATTATCTTTGCCAAGAAAACACCGAATGGGACATTTGCTAATGGGATAAATGCTAAAAACAACTAGACAACATCTGACTAAAGGAAAGGTGATCTTTATCCTTTTTTAAGGTAGGAGAACAAATAATCTCCCCAATAAATTCCTCATGCTTACTCTGATAAGTATGGACCAATTTTGTGAATTTATGTTATCTCTGAGATAAAAGAGATGTTATCATGAACTTCTAGCTCAACAGTAAACTTGCAAAGGACCCTGAGAGAAATAATTCCCAACTTTCAGACTCCATTTCTTTATCTAGAATATGGGGAGAGAGGCGATTTTTTATTATTAATCAGAAATGGAACTGGGATGCTACTGATATCAATTTTTCTACTATATCCAAATGAAACTTATCTTTGTTGAGATTTTTCCTCTCCAAATCTTTTTATCCTGCATTTTATAGTAGAAATCATCAGAGATCTAATTAGGAACAAAAGGCTTCAGGCTTGTTTTATGCAGTTCTATCAACAAATGCCAATGGACTGTCTGCAACTCAGATATACTTCACTGCTAATATCCATTAGCTGCTTTTATCTCAGTCACATTGCAACTTTAATTTCGATTATTTGAAATATAGTGTTACTGCAAAAATTTGTTGGTGTTTCAGACCTTCATTGAAGAGTACATTTAACAGTTAAAATATTTAAAAAAAAATTAATATTGTGGGGCAACTAGGTGGCATAATGGATAGAGCACCAGCCCAGGAGTCAGGAGGACCTGAGTTCAAATTTGACTTCAGACACTTAATAATTACCTAACTGTGTGACCTTGGGCAAGTCACTTAACCCCATTGCCTTGCAAAAATAAATAATAATAATAATAATAATAATAATAATAATAATATTGTTAATGATCAGTTCCCTGAAGGCAAGGGGGTTGTAATATTATTATTTCTAAATATATTTTTTGTATCCAGAAATATATTACTATATATAGAGATAGAGACTGTGAGAGAATGAGATTTTCTGAATGGATTTTCTGAAAAAAAGTGTAAGATTTAGATTTATTCCTATTAAATTTCCATTTGACCCAAAATTCTATCAGGATCTTTTTGGATCTTAATACTATAACCAATTTATTAGTTATCCCTTCCAGTCTTGTATTTTTTTTACCATGGGGTTAAGTGACTTGCCCAAGGTCACACAGTTAGGCAATTATTAAGTGTCTGAGTTTAGATTTGTACTCAGGTCCTCCTGACTGCAGGACTGGTGTTCCATCCACTGCACTTCCTAGCTGTTCCCAGTCTTGTGTTCATAAAGGAGAGAATCTAAACAATCAATGAAATTCAACAGAAATGGACAAATTTATCCCAGGGTGTTGAGGAGGTGAATGCTGAAGGACAATTGATAATCTCTGAAAAACTGTGGAGAATGAGAGAGATGTTAGAGGATCTGAGAAAGGATGTATGGTTTTTCATAAAAGAGAGGAGAATAGAATCTTCAAATGATAGCTGTTAGGTTACACCTCTGACAAAATTCCTGAACACACATGTCAAAAAAGGAAGTGGTTATCATGAAGAGTCAGAATGGCATCATTAGAAACAGACATAATTGAAGTAGTTCAGAAATGGAAGTTTCACAGGGTCTGAATTCAATTTTGAAAGGTTCTTCCATAATTGTTCTTCGGTCATGTAGAATTTTCCAAGTAAATATTAAAATTTGACTCATTTTTCTTTTACCTATGATTTCCTCCTGGAATGGTAGAATTTGTCCCAAGATTTGTAGATGTCTATGGAAACAACCAAAAAAAGGTAAAAAGTTTTATAAAAAGGTAGTATCAGGAATAAGAGAACTTTAGAGCAGAATGATGTTGTCCCTCAATTTCCATGCAAAATCTTAGGCTAATAAGACAAAAAAATATAAACCAGGATTAATTTCAGTGTCCACAAAGCAAAAGGATTGTATCCAGGGGCACAAACTCTTTTATTTGCTTACTTTGAATTTTACAATTTTTCTCCTCATCTTGCTTCCTTCCCCCCCACCCCCCACAGAAGGCAGTCTGTTAGTCTTTACATTGTTTCCATTGTATACACTGATCTAAGTTGAATGTGATGAGAGAGAAATAATATCCTTAATGAAGAAAAATAAAGTATAAGAGATAACAAAATTACATAATAAGAATTTTTTTTTAAATTAAAGGAAACAGTCTTTGGTCTTTGTTCAAACTCCACAATTCTTTCTCTGGACACGGATGGTATTCTCCATTGCAGACAGCCCAAAATTGTCCCTGATAGTTGCACTGATGGAATGAGCAAGTCCATTAAGGTTGATCATCAGCCCCATTTTGCAGTTAGGATGTACAGTGTTTTTCTGGTTCTTCTCATCTTGCTCAGCATCAGTTCATGCAAATCCTTCCAGGCTTCTCAGGGGGGCACAAACTCTTAAGACACCTCTCCTTGGATCTCTGATGAATCCTATACTCCTGGTGTCTTTTAGTATCACCTTAGGTTACCCTCAACAAAAGAAGAAAGAAATTGAGTGACAAGAAAGTCAGGCAACCTACTCCTGAAGTGATGCCCACCTCCCAGGGCCAGTATTTATGGTTTTACCTTGAGATTTCCTAATGAGCCCCCACCTTAAGGATATATATATAATATATATATATATATATATATATATATATATATATATATACATATCGATAGAGAGATATAACTTACTATATTACTCTGTCCTTCACAGTAAGGATAAGGTCCCTAGCTCTTTAAGGAATGAGCCCAGTTTCCCTGTCCTGCCCAGTCTACATAGTGAAGGTCAAAGTTGAGGTTTGGACCTTCACACCTTGTACTACCCACATTTCAATTCTGGCTTCAACTGGTCCCTGAAGTTGGTGAGGCTCAGAAATTCCTCCCTTTGGTTCAGGAATTCTTACACTTGAAACTCTTCATCTACTGCTGGTTCTTTAGTGTACAGAGTTTCATGATGGACATGTTTCTCTGATACACATATTTCCTTGGAGTAGGCACAAAAACTGTACAAGTACATAGCCTATATGTCTCTGTTTTCCTTTTCTCTGCTAAATAAGGCTCTCTTTTTACAGGAAAAGTCCAAAGATATAACCCAGGTTTATGATATGATTGTGAATCATCCAAAATGGGAGGTCACAGTGACAACCTAGGACCAGGCAAGTCATTTGTGCCTCATCAAGGAGACATTGTTCATTCCAGAATGATGTTGTCACCTCATGGGGCAAATGCTGACTTTCCAAACTGTATAAAGAAACATCATCAATGACTGAACAAAGTTCTCATTAGGTATAGCTATCACCCAGGACAATACTGATCATACTCAGTGCATGCATCATGTCCAACTAACCTAATTTCTTTTTTTTTTAAAACAGAGCAGAGAATTGATCATGGCTCAAAGTTATATAGTACTTTAACAAGAAGAACAATATCTAGTGCTTACTATATGCAATGCACTATGTTAAGCAGTTTACAATTATTATTTCCTTTATTGACAAAAATATAATTTATCTAGATTTTGGCAAACTGCATGCCAGAGTTTCCTTTTGTTGTGAACAGCATGGAGATATAGAGAACAGAAAACAGCACAGGAGGGTGAATTTGGGACTGAATAAATAACCAGACCCAAAAGGTTTCTAATGGAGTGCCCTAGGGATTTGTCCTTAGCATGCCATTTTTTTTGCTGATTTGGAAAAAAAATCATAAATCCTATATACATTGAAAATATTTCTCTTATCATCCAAAGAGTTCACAATGTAGTCTATACTTTTACTGAAATCTAATTATTGCAAAAAACTGAAAATAGAAATAATGCCTATGCTTAATTCATTTGGGTCATATCTCAAGTCTCTAAAATCTGCAGGCCTGTCATTTTATTGGGAGCTTCAATATAGTGATTGAATATATATGTCTTCTACAAACTAAACAAAGGATGCTTAATATGTGAAAGGATTACTACATATCTACTGCCATGATTAGTATCAGGAATAAGAGAACTTTAGAGCAGAAAAGAGCTTTAGGGCATCTTTATTTGTAGATGAAGCCCTCAGAGTACAGTGATGCCCTCCATCCCAAGGTCATAATAAATGTTATCCCTACAACTGAACTTTTGGATCATTTGAGTAGAGTAATTAGGGTTTTTCTGGTGGGTGATGGTTAGAGTGTAAAAAGAAGAATGTTTTCTGATTGGATAAGGGTTTCATGTATAATAGGTCAAGGTCATATAACTTATAGGACACTTTACCTGTAACGCTACATTATTAGGCAAAAAGAGGGAGATTTTCCTGACTATGTTTAAGGTTAAAAGGAAAGAAAAAAAGGAAAAAAGGGGGGTGGGAAAGGTGCTGCTTTTTGTAATATCAATTCTCTGACAGGGTCCCATTATTCCCTCAAATGTGGCATCAAATATACAGTTGAGGTGCTTTTATCCGTACCAATCTTCATTGGAATTCTACATATGAAATATTAACTCAGATCCAAAAGAGAGGAAGAATAAACTTTCTGCATATAAAGATCATAATAAGCTCTTATTTGTTATAGAACTTTAAGTCAGAAATTAAACTCATAGGCCTATACCCCAAGAAAGTCATTGTTAAAAAAAATACTCTTTATATGCAAAAATATTCATAGCAGAATTTTTTTGTGGTAGTAAAAACTAGACACAAAGCAGCTGCCCATCAATTATGGAATAGCTAAACAAACAATCTAGTTTAAGATCTAGAATGTTGGGACTGGAGTCAGAAAGATTTTGTCTTCCTGAGTTCAAATCCAGCCTCAGATACTTACTAACAGTGTGATACTGGGCAGGTCTCTTACCCTTGTTTACCTCAGCTTATCATCTGTGAAATGGCAAATGATTCTACTATCTTTGCCAACAAAATCCCAAATGGAATGATAACGGATCACAGATGACTGAAACAACTGAACAACAATAAAAACAAACCATGGTATGTGAATGTGACGAAAATGGTAGTATTATGCTATAGGAAATGACAAATATGAATATAGACAAGAATGGAAAGATTTAAATGAACCTTTGCAAAGGGAAGCAGGTAGCCAAAAAAAAACTCAACACATAGAATGATCACAAGAATGTAACTGGAAAGAACAGTTACAAAACAGTTGAAAATAAATGTTGCAAAATTTATATACATATATATATATATATGTATAAAAGCCTGGCTCCAAGGAAGGGAAAGGAGAAAACATTTTTATTCCTTCTTTTGCAGTGGTAGAAGGTCCATGGCTGTGAAACATTACTCATATTTTAGAGTTTTTAAAATATAATAATCAGTTTTTTCTCATATTTTCTTTTGAAAATATTCTTGGGGGCAGCTAGGTGTCACAGTGGATAGAGCACCGGCCCTGGAGTCAGGAGTACCTGACCTCAGACTCTTAATAAATACCTAGCTATGTGGCCTTGGGCAAGCCACTTAACCCCATTGCCTTGAAAAAAAATACTAAAATAAAAGAAAATATTCTTAATTATGGGAGGGTATTTGGGAAGGGAAATGGGGGGGGGAGGAATATAGAAGAAAATTAGATAATTTGAAAATGAAAACAATAAAAATTATATTTAAAAATATGGCTATATAGGGGTGGCTAGGTGGCGCAGTGGATAAAGCACTGGCCCTGGAGTGAGGAGTATCTGGGTTCAAATGCGGCCTCAGACACTTAATCATTACCTAGCTGTGTGGCCTTGGGCAAACCACTTAACCCCATTTGCCTTGCAAAAAAAAACAACCCCCCAAAAAAAGAATGAAGACAAAAATATAGCTATATTTAAATACACTTTGACATATATATATCCCATATCAAGGAATATTCTCTTCTCATTGCTAATAGGTTCTTGAAGGCTTCTCTTTCAACTGGATCATTTAAACCAGTTATGAAACAAATTAGCTTTCTTGTTCTTTAGTGCCATCTATTTTATCTCTTTCTCTTTTACATAAGGATAACATGAGAAATTTGTTTAAATGTTTTATCAAAATCTAAATAAATAGCACTCCCCTGATCCACCAGGGAAATAACTCTTAGAAAAGAAAATGAGACATAGCCTATTCTTAAGAATGTCATAGTGGCTCTTAATAATTGTTGATTCCTTCTTTAATCACTGTATCTAGACCATCATTTCCCTGTCAGGAGATGGGTCACATGGTATGGCACAAGTCCTCTAGAGACAGAGTTGCTCATTACATTGATCTGGCTGGGTTCTTAAGTCTCTTAAAGTTGTGATTATGTATTTTTGATGATATCCTCATATAAATTGTTCTCCAGATTCTCACTTCATTCTGCATCCATTCATACTACTCAAGATTCTCTGAAGTCATCATTTCTTATGAGGCAGGTATGTGGGCACTTGGGATTCAAAAAGAACTGATTTCAGATCCTGCCTCAGACATTTACTAGTTGTGACACTGGAAATGTCATTTCAGCTTCAGTTTCCTCATCTATAAAATGAGAATATCTTAGAATTGTTGTGAGGATTAAAAAAAAGTTTTGGAAATAGTATTATATAGATGTTAACTATTATAATTTGTTATTAGATGGCAATATCCCATTACATTTATATAAAATTCATCCATTCTCCAAGTAATGGGTATTTCTTTAAAATCAAAAATTTAAAAAAATTCCTTCATCCCTTTTCATTTCCTCTTCAGCACTAGGAAGTTTATATTGCTTATGACTTCCCTCTACTCTCCCACTTGTATTCATTTGTTTAGTTTGATATATTTCTGCAGCAAATTTTAATCAATTTTACTTTCTTTTTCAGATAAATGGGGTTCACAACTGATTCCCATTTCCCTTATTGCCCTCAATGTTTGTTTCTTCTCATGCCTTCCAATTATGTTGAAGAGTAAATTCCACCCCGCCTCCTTCCTTCTGTTCTGTGCAACCATATTCCCTTTATCCTCCCTTCTTTTCCCCTTCTAATTCTTTCGTTTCAGCTACTGATTTTTCTTTTGCTTCATTTCTTTAGGTATTATTGTAATTTAAAACCATATTTTTTTCCTTTGAGTCTCTCTGCTTTATTAAGGAGTTACTCTTTCTTATATAGCCTCTTTCTATATGACATACATTTATACAGTAATATTATTTTTTTAAATTTAAAATCAGGGATTTTTTTTAAGTTAAAGATTTTATTTATTTTGAGTTTTACAATTTTCCCCCTAATCTTACTTCCCTCCCCCCACCCCCCACAGAAGGCAATTTGTCAGTCTTTACATTGTTTCCATGTTGTACATTGATCCAAACTGAGTGTGATGAGAGAGAAATCATATCTTTAAGGAAGAAACAAAAAGTATAAGAGATAGATCAGACAATAAAATATCAGGTTTTTCCTCCCCTAAATTTAAAATAATAGTCCTTGGTCTTTGTTTACTACAATTGTTTCTCTGAATACAGATGGTATTCTCCATTGCAGACACCCCAAAATTGTCCCTGATTGTTGCACTGATGGAATGAGCAAGTCCATCAAGGTTGATCCATCACCCCCATGTTGCTGTTAGGGTGTACAGTGTTTTTCTGGTTCTGCTCATCTCACTCAGCATCAGTTCATTCAAATTACTCCAGGCTTCCCTGAATTCCCATCCCTCCTGGCTTCTAATAGAACAATAGTGTTCCATGACATACATATACCACAGTTTGCTAAGCCATTCCCCAATTGAAGGACATTTACTTGATTTCCAATTCTTTGCCATCACAAACAGGGCTGCTATGAATATTTTTGTACAAGTGATGTTTTTACCCTTATTCATCATCTCTTCAGGGTATAGACCCAGTAGTGGTATTGCTGGATCAAAGGGTATGCACATTTTTATTGCCCTGTGGGAGTAGTTCCAAATTTCTCTGCAGAAAGGTTGGATGAGTTCACAGCTCCACCAACATTGTAATAGTGTTCCAGATTTCCCACAACCCTTCCAACAATGATCATTGTCTTTTCTGGTCATATAGGCCAGTCTGAGAGGTGTGAGGTGGTACCTCAGAGAAGCTTTAATTTGCATTTCTCTAATAAGTAATGAAAATCGAGGATTTTAAAAGGAAATTTCTTTGTCCCTTTTAATTTCCTCTTCAGCATTTGGAAGTTTATGTTGCTTGTGACTTCCCTCTACCCTCTCATTTCTATTCATTTATAAATAATTAAAATGGTTAAAAATGGAATAGTATGCAGATACATAGGTATATACATATATATGTTTATAGGTAGATAGATGACAGACAGACAGATAGGTAGGTAGGTAGGTAAGTAGATAGAGCTGCTCATCTCTCAAGCTTTAGTTTCTGGATTGAGGTGTTGTGCCAAGTACCAAACTACAGCTGCTCTTTTTGGTACTGTGGTCAGTTCTATTTATTCTAGTTCAGAATCACTTGGGTTTTTTAACTGACCTTCACCAACCTGCATAGACATATATTTCATGTCTTTCACATTACAATCAACCTGGATTTTCTATTCCTTCTTTGTTCTGTCCTCTCTGCTATGCCTTAGTCCTTAGATGAATTCTATTTCATTTTGTTTATATTCATCTCTTTTTCAAGGTAAACTCATTTGCCAGCTTCTTGACAAACTCTTCCCATTGCCCCAGGTGAACATGATCTCTATGTTCAAAGTTCACATTATTTTGCCAACTTCCTTTGGCACTTACCTCACCTTCCCTTCCTACCATTTGTTGTGTATTTGTACTCATTCTCCTTGATGTGTAGGTACCTTGTTAACAGGACCTATGTTTATCAATGTATTTCCAGTGACTTGTATTAGTAAATATTTGTTTTGTACTATTGAATATTATTATTTATACTATTCATTAATACATTCATGCAAATATATTATTTGTATTATTAAATAAATTGGTTTATCGAATCTAAAATAATTGTTATCAAAGAATTCTGAATTCTTTGAAAGAATTTCTGAAGTCATAAAGAAAATAGGCACAAATCCTTCCTCTTCACTAAAAGCCAAAGTGTCTTTGGACAAGGCACTTAACTTTCCTACACTTCAGTTTACATATCTGTAAAATGAAAGAGTTGAAAGATATAGTAAGAAGACCAGAAACCTGTAATCCTATGATTCTTTTTTTTTGTTTGTTTTTTTAGATTTTTGCAAGGCAAATGGGGTTAAGTGGCTTGCCCAAGGCCACATGGCTAGGTAATTATCAAGTGTCTGAGGTCAGATTTGAACCTAGGTACTCCTGACTGCAAGACTGGTGCTCTATTTACTGTGCCACCTAGCCACCCCCCTATGATTCTTTAAATAGATATTTGTATTATTTTTTCCAGCAGAAAGTTTTAAAAATCTTACCTGAGGCAAGATTAAGTCTCAGCTAATAAAAAAGAGAGGACAAGAGGTTCAGCTTTTATAAATTCTCTTCCTCAGATTGATTGATGGGCTAGTTACTAAACCCTTTGATCTAAATACAAAGCAGTTTTTGCTTCTGGAAGAAAAAATATTGTTGATTATTACCAGTGATGGATAAATAATATCTAATTAAATTGCACAGTTAAATTGTTTCTAAAATATTTTATTTACAAAAATCTCGGGAGAATTCAACCAAGATTTTATCTCCACGTTTCAAACCCTTCTTTATAATAAAGAGACAAATGGAAAATATACAAGTTAGTATCAAAAAATTTATTTACAAAGAAACAAAACCTTTTATGATGTTTTTCAAATGGTAGAGGTTCATTCTAATTGCTTATACTTACAGAAGTGAAACATATTGAATTTAAAGCAAAGGTTCTGAAATTTCTTGTGAAGTAATGATGTATTAAATGACCTTCAGAACTATTCCTATATTAAGAGTATTTTTTCTTCATTCTAAATTTCTTTGCAATTTATTTAATAATATCCATGCCTGGTAGATATAGTAACCCCAGTAAAAAACACCATTCCTCAATCTCTCTAGAGTTTAGTCTATTTTCCAACATAATACATTGATGGATGTGATTTTTTTTTGATATAGACACTCTAACATCTGAAAATAAGATTTTCCCCATATATGAATTTTTAAATATATACAAGATATCATCTATCAGATGATTGGAAAAATGAAGCATGGATATAGTTTAAAAAGGGACAATAATTGCGAATTTTTCTTTATTAGTTACTGAAGCTATTACTTCTAAAATAACTACCAAAAATTATACATTCAAGAAAACCATTAACAATGCTAAGTATAATATATTACATTTGCTAGTGTTTTTCCAGAAATATGCAAATTTATTATTCTAGGAAGGAAAAAAGATACACCAAAACTTTTCAAACACTTTCTTCCTTAAGTTCTTGATGTCATATTTGACATTTTCATTACAAATAAATCTGAAATTTTTTATTTATTCATTTTGAATTTTATAATTTTTCCCCTAATCTCACTCCCCCCCCCACACACACACAAAGGCAGTCTGCCAGTATCTACATTGCTTCCATGGTATACATCGATCCAAGTTGAATGTGATGAGAGAGAAATCATATCCCTAGGAAAAAAAATAAAGTATAAGAGATAGCAGAATTACATAACGAGATAATGGTTTTTTAAAATTAAAGGTAATAGTCTTTGGTCTTTGTTCAAGCTCCACAATTCTTTCTCTGGATACAGATTCTCCAGTGCAGATAGCCCAAAATTGTCCCTGATTGTTGCACTGATTGAATGAGCAAGTCCATCAAGGTTGATCATCATCCCCACGTTGCTGTTAGGTTGTACAATGTTCTGGTTCTGCTCATCTTGCTCAGTATCAGTTCATGCAAATGCTTCCATAAGTAGCTTTATTTTTGACAAATGTAAAGTTTTAGATTTCTAGGAAAAGAATTCATTATTTGGCAAAAATTATTAGGAAAACTGGAAAACAATCTGGTAGAAATTGGCCATAGACTAATATATTAAACATTTACCAAATTGAGGTCAAAGTGAATATATGACCTAGGTATAAAGAGAGATATCACAAGAAAATTAGAAGAACATATTACCTATCAGACTCATAGAAAGGAGAAAAATTCATGAATCAACAAGAGATAGGGGGTATTATGAGGCTAAACATGTATAATTTTGATTATGTTCAATGAAAAGTTATTGTATAAATAAAAACAATGTAGCCAAGATTAAAAAGAAAATTGGAGAACATTTTTCATGGATAGTCTCTCAGATAAAGGTCTCATTTCTCAATTATGTAAAAAAACTTGTCATATTTATAAATATAGATGTCATTCCCCAATTGAAAAATGGTCAATGGTTATGCACAAGCAATTTTTCCAATGAAGAAATCAAAACTCTAGTCATATTTAAAATGCTCCAAATTATTATTAAAGAGAGAGAAGTGTAAATTAAAGCAACTTTGAGATATCATCTTCTATCTCTCAGATTGATTAAAATGATAGATACCCTGTGATCTAAAAGTATGATTGTAATGGACCACCAATGGGCTAAAGAAATGATGACCTGGTTATTTTATTATTTGAAGAATCTGATTTTAATTGTATGAATCAAAGTTATAAAACTGATTAAAAATAAAGTAAGGAAGCGCTTCATAAGGATCATTTTAGGACAAGTTGAAGACAATTTTTACATCTGTAGAAATAATCTTACATTCACTGAAAGAAATATTCATTCTTTTAAGTGTTTCAAAAAGTGGGAAAACTAAAAAAACATATAGAGTCAATTAGAGAACTGATTTCCATACTCAAGAATATTAATACAAAATAATGATCTCCCCAAAAGATACATTTTTCAGATACATGATTTTATTAGGATAAACTGATTAAATAGTCTGAAACTACTTTTTTCTGAAACTACTTTTTATAATTTTAGTTTATTTTCCAAAAATCATTAACTTTTAGAATATTTAATTTTTCAATAATTTATTTTCTGATGTTTGTAATAGCTAATTATCATTAACAAAAAATTCTGAGGAAACATCAATAAGGAATTATGGGGGGTCATTTAGAGCCTTCTTATTCAAAGAACAGTGAAGTACCTGACATAAAAGGGTGCCTTTAAGTTCACTTCCTTGATCACTTAAATTGATAACTATCTTAAAAGTAATGTTAAGAGGTAAAGTGGAGATGGAAAAAAGGAAGTATAGTCCTTTACTACAAAGCTATAAAAAAAAAAGAAAATTTGTGTTTAGTAGCTCACATTGCACTATGACTGGAGAAAGTTATCTTTTTACTAGATTAATTTCCTATAGTTACAGCTGTCTATCTAAAGTATTTAACCACCTTCTCCATAAAAGAGATTTTTAAACATTAAATGTTTCAAGTGTATAATCAGAAAATTACACATTATACTTCAGACTGCCTGGAATCAAATTGGTTTTCCCCTCAAAATGCTAAGTAGCCCTTTGAAAAACAATACAAAACAAAAAACAACAGAGCTTTGCTTTATCCAAAATTAAAGTCTGAAGACTCACTGGAAAACTGCAGAATTTCTTGTGCCACCTACTAATGAAGCTTGAAAGTATATAACCAGGACAAAACAGTAAGCCCAGCTAGATATTTGAAAAAGAAAAAAGAGCCAGTTGTCTTAGGAAGAGGGCTTCTGACCTTTTTAAGGGATGCCATTGGCCAACATTGAAGCGTACATCAACTGAACTATGAGTAGCCAACCCTTTCCACATTGTGCTCTTTTGTTATAAACTCAAGACTCCTGGGCCAATGTGCAGAACTTCTCTGCTCTCATGGTACACTCACCAGGAAAACATCTACAGAAATTAGCAGACCTCTTAAAGGCCTCTTCTTGTAAAAATTTCCCATCACATATGACAATGCAAATGACTTATAGAAAAAACAGTAGCTGCAAGATTTTGGTTAGAAGGGTTCATTTCACATTTTCAGTTTAGAACTTACTAGTACCAAAGATGGGAACACCAGGAGATTGTGATATTCAGGGAATTATCATACTGGAGAGAAGTTGTGTTTAAGATGAAGTGTGTTCTTGGTAGTGTTTGTTCTTCTTTCTCCAAGAGAACCTTGGAGGTGGTGATAGCCGAACATGCGAGTGGACTAGATTTTTTTTTTTTTTTTTTTTTTTAGTTTTTGCAAGGCCATGGGGTTAAGTGGCTTGCCCAAGGCCACATGGTTGGATAATTATTAAGTGTCTGAGACCAGATAAGTGGACTAGATTTAAGAGAAGGGGTGTTGTGCAAAGTCACCTGTCTCTCTCCTCCAGAGCCATCTAGGTCCAGGGACCAGATAGAGATCAGGACTACAGGAGAAGACCTTGGATATAGTGGGAGACCTCAGACTTTTTAAGTTAAGGTCTTTAACAGATTTCACTTTGACTGAGTGAATATTCATTCAGTGATTAAGGCAGATTAAAAAAAAGTGAGGTTTATTTAACTTTGTTTTGTTTTGTTTTGCAAGGCAGTGGGGTTAAGTGACTTTCTCAAGGTTACAGAGCTAGATAATTATTAAGTGTCTGGGGTCACATTTGAACTCAGATCCTCCTGATTCCAGGTCTGGTGCTTTATCCACTGCCCCACCTTGCTGCCCAATAATATTTTATAAGATCATATTTTATAGATGACATTACAAAATGATAAGAAATCAATTTTCAGATTCCCTCTTTCTTTAAGCTAGGTATTCTTTTTTAAAAGGAGAAGAAAAATACAGTAATTTCATTTTCTCTACATTTCTTTCTCTTTTTTTTAATCCCCAAGGAAACAAAACTGCAATTTCTTTTTTCTTTTCTCTTCTTTCTTTCTTTGTTCTTTTTCTCCCAAATGAAATTACTTTTTTCTTTCTCTATGTTTTCAAAACTGAAATTTGTCAGGGCTTCAAGATTCAATGGAAGTTTAATTTTTTCCATAATATTATTAAATTATTTGTTGGAAGGGTTTTTGTTTAAGGTCCTCTATTCGAGTACCACATCTCCAATCTAAGTTGACCATATCATCCTAATCCATGAATTAATGTGTGTTGTATGTGCACAACTTTTTTTTAATTAAACCTTACTTATTTAAACTTCAAATGTGCCAACGGACTCTGAAAACTCAGGAAGGAGAAGAACATCTTTCCAAGATACTAGCAGTTAAAATTATTGTTGAATCTTTAGTCAAAAAAACTGCACAAGCACTGAAGTAATGACTTTTTTATTTTCACCATGGCGCACTCCTTGAATTTTCTTTTCGAATTTTATTAAGATTTCTCAATTCGTTATATTGCTTTGAATTGTGAAGTAGTTTTTGTTTTTGTTTTATAAAACATGGAAAGGAGTTTAAAAATACCTCCAATTGACAAGAAACCATTCATTTCTTGCTATCCTGTATGTATGCAGAAGTAAAGAAAAAACTACTACATAAATTTAAGTGTATAACAAATACATAGAGATCCAAATGCCTAGAAGGGAACCTCTCCACTTTGGCTATCAGGCTATTATAGTTTCATTTGTTATGTTTCCTTCTTTACATTTCATATATACTTTACTACTAACAAAAACCCATTTTTCTCCTCCTTCACGAATAAGTCTACATCCAGTCTACCTGAGAGTTGCAAAATACTTTTTTCCTAAATGCTACTTAAGATGTCTCTTCAGTAGGAACTTTTTTCTTTGCCCTTCATTGATTTACATGGCATATGGGAAAACCACATGGGTTAATTTCAGATTTTTGAAAACCTGTAGCAATTTCTCATTCATCATGATAAAAAGAGATACAAATATGAAAAGTTCAAATTATTCCCTTGACATATCTCAACCATCCAGAATTAATGCTTCACACATTAGGGTTGTATTCGTTTTTTTTTTTACAAAAGGTGAAATATATAACTTTCATTACATGACACAGAATATATTTTACATAGGGAAAAAGTTCACCTTGGATAACAAGGGATGTAGTAAATGGAAAAACAACTTTATATTTAATTTCTCTAAGACTTTGGTACCCAAGTTATATAAATAAGATGTGTATATTTGGGAATTTATATATGTATATACATACATGTTTACACACATATTTACAAGAACATATTTATCTGTATAGGGTTGTATTCTGATAAATATTGCTATTCCTCTTTTTTCTAGCTTAGGCAACAATAGTGTGTGTGTGTGTGGGGGGGTCCCAAAAGGATCCACTAACACTGAGGCAGCTTGGAATAGTACTAGTCTTAAAGACAGGAAAACCAACTAAGACCCATACCTGAAAAATACTGGCTATGGTCATCCTGAGAAAATCATTTAATCTCTCAGGGCTCTTGACAGTTCTCTAAGATTATGTTGCAGACAAATTACTGACCAAGTTGGTTTCTTCACTTTAGAGTTTCTGATAACAGTGAGATCACAGGTCCATTCCCATCAAAAATTTTCCATCCCTTCTCAAACTTTCTCAGACTCTTCCTCCTTTGACTCACTCATCTGAGAACCCTGACCTCATATTTTACTGATAAAAGAGGCCTAAGAGCTCCTTGTCCTCTCCTCATCTCATATCACTCAGATGTCTCTGTGTCTCTTTCACATGAAGAAGTGGCCCATTTCCTTTCCAAGGTAAAATTTTTTACATATACAAATGATTCCACTCCATTTCATCTTCTCCAGCAGATTGGAGGACCTGAGTTCAAATGTGACACTTAGACACTTCTTAGCTGTATGACCTTAGGCAAGTACTTAACCCTGATTTCCTCCCCTCCAGGGTCATCTCCAATCATCCTGATTCACATCAGGCCACTGGACCCAGGTGTCTCCTGAGGAGAAAGTGAGTCTGTGGACTTAGCACAGCATCCCCTCACTCAAATCCAATTCCAAATCCAAATGTGCTTGCCGTAGAATCACCTGTCTGATGTCATGGCCTTCTTCAAAAGTGAAAGACAAACATCAGCCCACACTATCACTTATCTTTAATCATCTTCCAGTCTTTTGACTGCTTCCCTACTGCCTACAAACATGTTTCCCCATCCTTACAAAAACCTCAACTCGAGCCATCCCCATCCTGCCAGCTGTTTTCCTAGAACTCTCTTCTCTTTTATGGTAAACTCCTTCAGAAGGTATACAATTGATGCCTTCACTTCCTTTCCCTCTTACTTTGTGGTCTGGCTTCCAGCCCCATCAGTGGACTGAAACTGCTCCAAAGTAACCATTGATCTTATAAATGTTGATCTAAGGGTCTTTTCACAGTCCTCATCCTTCTGGAGCTCTTTGCGCCTTAGGACATTATTGATCACTTTGTTCTCTTTGATAGTCTTTTTTCCTCTGGGCTCTCATGACATTACTTTTACATAGTTGCTCCTATGTTGCCTCCCCCATCAGACTAGGAGCTCCTGGAGAAAAGATGAGCTTTTTAAACTTTTCTTTGTATTCCCTGAGCTTAACACAGTGGCTTGTACATAAAAGATGCTTAATAATTTCTAGCTGACTGATTATCCCTTCTCTTAACCCAAGATGTCATAAAATATATAACTGTACCAAGTGGGTAGTATATCACCTATCTAGCAAAACTGAGAATGCATATCATCTACCCCACTGAATGGTTCCGATAGTATATAGTATAGGTCACATTGATAAAACTGTTAAAAAAATAAAACGTTCACCAAGAAGAATGTGCCTACCAGCTTGTTTGAAATATTAAAAAGTATTTTTGTTCCACAAGTACAAATACCACACTCATCCATAAAATTCATATGATGCATTTAAGCATAAATCATAAAAAGTATTGTCTTTTTACTGTTTTAACTTATTAATCTAGTTTTCTTTTATGTAGCCTCAAATGTATTCATACTTACTCCTTTGTTTCTTTCTTTTGGCTTATCATTAATAAATGACAAGAGATATTCTAGGGATCTGGAATTGAGACTGAGAAACTACTCAGTCACCTGTAATTTTCTCTTTAAAGAATCAATCATTATTGAATGATTCTTTGAGAAAGCAATCAAACCTACTTTCCAGATCCAGTAAATCCTTAGGAGGAGAAAAAAAGATATTTTGATAAAAGCTTAATTTTGCCAATATAAAGATTGCTATTATGCATACAATTTTAGGTTTGGAAGAAATTATTATGTGAATCTACTCATGATGAGTTATAAATGTGAAAGATAATGTTGTATCTTAAGTCTAGAGAAAAGCAAATTTTTTTTTCCAGAATTTTTTATAAAAAAAGAGACAAAATTTTCAATTCCTGGGAAAATTCTATAACTAGCTAGTGAAAAAGTGATTGGTAAACATTTGAAAAATAAAGTGGCTCATTTTTCAAAAATTTTCTCTTATGTTTTTCTTTCCTATCCCATGGTTTTCTTTCTTTTCCCTTAGGTCTAATTCCTCAAATAAAAAATGGCTAATCTGTTAACATGTTAAACACAAACAAATGTATATGTACAATGTTTATCACAGTGTGTCACTGAAAGGAGGTGGGTGGGAAGGGAGGGTGTAGGGAAATTATGTAACTTGCAAATAATGCATATGCATGTGGATGAATGTTGAAAAACTTTCAAAACATGTAATTAGAAAAATAGAATATCAATTGGGAAAAAAAATAAAAATTAAAGATTAAACCTGACAACAATATTCAAAATGAGTATTTTGAGTCTAATTCATATAGTCATACTAAACCAAATTTGTAAAGCAAAAGCACTTTGGAAAACTGATATCCAATTATCCTCTTGTTAAATGTGTGCTTGTGTGATTGAAAGCTTTTCTTAGCTTGTATGTATTTTGTAATTGGTTGAGCATTGGAAGTGGTAAGCTGGAAAACTTAGTTGACATACACAGTAAAAAGGAACCTTCTGGTACCATTACTCTTCAGGCAACTTTCTCCTACCGCCTCTCCAGGTCAGTGAACAATCTGATATAGGTTGTACATGCTAACTTTAACATATTTCCATGATATCCATGTTGTGAATGAAGAATTAGATCCAAAGGGGATAAAAAGAACATGAGAGGGAAAGAAACATAAAAGAAGTTTTAAAAAGTGAACATAATATGCTTTGCTCTGCATTTAGGCTCCAGAGATTTTCCTCTGGATGTGGATGGCATTTTCCTTAACAATTCTCTCAGGATTGTCCTTGATAACTGCACTGGACTACATCACAAGAAATTATCAAGGAAAACTACCTCAATATCATAGAACAAGAGGGTAAAATAATCTTTGAAAGAATTCACCAATTAGCTCTTAAAAGAAATCGCAAAATGAAAGCTACAAGGAATATTAGCCAAATCCCAAAATTATCAGATCAAGTAGAAAATACTGAAGATCAGTCAGAAAGAAACAGTTCAAATACTAAGGAGCCACAATCAGGATGACACAGGAATTAGTAGCCTCTCCATTAAAGGACCTGGAGTGAGTGGAATGGGATGGTATTAGTAGATTAAAATCCATTGAATCAACAGCATGCAAATATAGCCAAAGAAAAAAGCCAATATAATCTTGGGTTGCATTAAGAAAAGAATAGTAACTTCCCAGGAAAAGATGATAGTGTGATCTGTATTCTGTGCTCTCACTATAAATCATTATGGAGAATTGTGTACAGTTTGACATTTCATATTTTAAGGACATTGAGGTAATATTTATGAAGGCAGGCAGGATGGTTAAAAGTACTAATTTCATGCCATTTGAAAACTGATGGGAGGAACTAGAACTGAGTCTTACTGAACAAATTGTTTGTGGTTATGATGGAATGTCATTCTTCTATAAGAAATGTTTAGCAGGTTGATAAAAATCTGGAGAGGCACATGAGCTGATGCAAAATGCAATGTACTGTGTATAAAATAACAACAATATTGTAGGATGACAAGTTGTGAATGATGGCTTTTCTCATCAATGTGGTGATCCAAGACAAAGGACAAAAGACAAAGGTGATCCAAGACAATCTGAAGGACTTGTGATGAAGAATGCTATCCATTCCAAGAGAAAGAGCTGATGATTTTCAGAATACAGATTGAAGCATACTTTTTTTTTACTTTCCTTATTTTTCTTGAACCTTCTTTACTTGGGAGGAGGAGGGGGGTCTATATTTTCTTTCTCAACATAACTATTATGGAAATGTTTTATATGGTTACACATTTATAACACATAAAATCGCTTGCTTTCTCAGTGGAAGGAGGGGAGAGAATTTGGAACTCTAAAGTTTTAAAAATAAATGTTAAAAATTGTTTTTACATGTAATGGAGAAAAATAAAATGTTAAAGAAATAAATTTTAAAAAAAATTTAAAAGCCCCACAGGGTAACCCAGAAGTGCTGATGCCAGGACTTCCCTTCTGCTTTTCACAAGGCAGATTAAGTCACACATCTTCTTTCTGCCACTTTGGTTTTTTAACACTGACCTAGTTCTACTGGGCTAGAAGCCAAGGCCAATCCTCGGGCCAAGATGGAAGAGAACCAGGGAGAGGCTGACAAGTCATGTAAACAAAATTGTAAGATTACATATGCCAGTTGTGTTCCCTAGTTTGCAAAATCCTGTATTGAGCCAACCTATATCAGAGGACATCTTATTAAGTGGCATGAAGTGGAATCTCAGAGGAAATGCTTCAGGGCTCTGTCACCATGAAAAGGAAATCAAGTATTAAATAAAGCAACATTTAATGATTTTTAAATTTATTTTCAAATGTAGTCCATACAAGTATGAGAAAAAATAGCATGTTCATGTAGAAAAACCAACCATAGACATGGCATTTAGAAAATTAATTTTATAATTTAGAAGGTAGGAACTTAAAAATTCTAAACCCTAGTCACAGACAAGTATTTAAATACAATTTGGTAATGAAAAATAATCAAAGGAAAAATTGAAAAGAGTTTCCACAAAGAAGAGCAAACTGGGTTCAATCTGCAGCAAACTACTCCCTCCAGCAGATGTGAAGGCTGCCTCTTGAACCCTCTGCTTCTATTTGCACTGAGACATTTTGGAATAGGAAATGCTCTAAATTAAAAACAAAGAGCATAGAACTTCTGAGGCAACTAGTGTCCACATTTAAATGTTTTACTTGAGATGCAGAAATGGATATTTGTAGGTTATATTCTCCAAAAGTGCAGTATCAGAAGGAAATGCAAAGAAGGCACCACCAAGCTCAATCTCTCTGCTACTTACTGGGGACTTGAGTTACCAGTCTTCCACTGCAATGATCCAAATTCAGACATGACGGCAACTAATGCTTACAGCCTCTAAGGGCCGATCATCCTTGCCTTCAGGACATTAGTAAGGTTACAGTACTATTATAGGTTCAGCTGATAATTTGAAAATCTCTGAGTAGTTATCAAAAATAAAAATATATAAAAATATAAAAAATATACTTGTATAAAATTCATATCCTTAATTAGAATGCTCTAAAAGTAGTTCAAAAGTTCACAGCGAGTAGGGATTGTTTCATTTTGTTATATCCCCAGTGCATAGTACAATGTCTGATATAAAACAGATTAATAAATGATTGATTATAGGTAGATTGACTGATTGGACCTTGTATTTTATTACTCATATTAAATGACTGTCTTCCAATCCTGCAAGTCAAATGAATATGATTAGAACAATAGAACTTAAACAAAAAGAAGTATAGGATATCTGCAAAAACTGAGGTTCCAGGGCAGCTAGGTAGCACAGTGAATAGAGCACCAGCCCTGGAGTCAGGAGGACCTGAGTTCAAATCCGGCCTCAGACACTTAATAATTGGGCAAGCCACTTAAAAGAAATTGCAAAATGAAAGCTCCAAGGAGCTGATACTGATCTTTAGTATTTTCTACTTGATCTGATAATTACCTAGCTGTGTGACATTGGGCAAGCCACTGAGATTCCAAAAGCTACTGCTTCTTATAGTCTTCAGGTTCTGCTAAGAAACATGGCTTTAGAACCAGGCTGTCATTTTGAGGTTGCACTAAGATTTGAATCTAAATGCTGCATTTGAACTTGTAGCAACATTTTGTGGTGTCAAAACAGCTCCTAGACTTTGGTTAACATAGGACCCAGGGCTACTCTAGATCTAGACCTAGGGTTGTTCATTCTTTGAGCTCCAAAGACATAAGAAAAAGGGAGTGTATGTGGAGGATGGGAGATGAGAAGTCTGGAATTTATGTGGCTCCAAAGGTTGTTGGAGCCAGACCAAGGTTCAAGGGTAGGGGCAGGGAGTAAGGACCTTACAACATAAGCATGTGGCACCTGAAGCTTTGAAAACCACCACATCCTTCAGTGCAGTTAAATTGGAGCAAATTAGAATAATATCCTTAGGAGATGTGGAAGAGAAGGAATTGGGGAAATCTCATTTCAACAAATAATTTTGTTCTTTTAAAATCTCACGTAGGAATCAGATTCTCTTGGCTAAAATTCTGTGTTTGCCCTTCAACTCCACCTATTCAGCAATGAAATCAGAGGCAAGTCTTTGGATTCCATCAGTCCATCTGCCACTTCAGTTCTTCCACTTCAGCCATCTGAACAAGGTTCTGAAGATAAAATGTCGTGCATTTTCAAGATTCTGAGGATCATCTTTATCATTTTCTGACATTGCTTCACAGTGGGAACTATCTGAAAGATGAAAATATTACAAGTATCAGTATGACTATTAATTACTGCTTCAGCTAAAGTGCTAGCCAATTATTCAAACCAATGAAAACTGGGGAAGGGGGATTCTTAACTCCCATAGCTTTAATGAATATGATTTTAACCTTCTTGACTAGGTAGCATCATAGCAGAGTGGTGGGCTTGGAATCAGGAAGAACTGAGTTCAAATCCTGCTCCAGACACATTGCCTGTTTGATCCTGGTCAAGTCACTCTACGTATTTTCCTCAATTATGGAATCAGGATAATAATACCTATCTCCTAGGGTTGTTTGTAAGGGGGATTATGCAAGATCATATTTATAGAGTGTTCAGCATAGGGCCTAGCTCACACTCAGTGACTGGGGATATATTTTAGAGGAAGGAGCGACCTGACCAGCTTCAAAAAATCAACTAAAAAAACTTGTATGTTCTGGAGAAGGGGGAGTTGGAAACAAACACATTATAAACACGACGCTCCTTGTTCCAGCACTTGACCTGAGGATGGCCAGCAGCCAGTAGATGCTTCAAGAGTGAGTGGTGGTTCACTGAAGTGACTCAAGGGCACCAGACAAACTTCTACTAAGATGCTGATGATTTAGGTCTTTAAGTTTTTCATGTGTCAATACCCTTGAAAGGATAACGAATTAGACTTTGTCAGCCTCCATCATCATAAGAATTTATTGTCTAAGGATTAACTGGAAGCAAGTTCTTATGGAAATGGCAACTAGACTCATGTCCCTGACTTCCAGTCTGGCCCCAGACATTCACTAGCTCTATAACCCCAGGAAAATCTCTTAATCCCTTTTGCCTTAGTTTCCGTATTTTTAAAATAATCTGGGGAAGGAAATGGCAAACGATTCCATTATCTTTGCCAAGAAAATTCCAAAGAGGATCATGAAGAATCAGACACAGCTCAGATGATTGAACAACACCACCACAAACTTGGCTCCAAAGCAGGGTGAAGGAAGAATGAACAAAACTCAGCTAGGGAAAAAAGGATTTTTATCTCCTTTATTTTCACTCTCTTCACTATCAGTTATAAAGCTAGTATTGAAACTGAGAGACAGCATGCTGTAGTGGATAGGAGAGCATGCCTCAGAGTCAAGAAAGACAACTAACCCTTCACTGTTTGAAGTCTAAAACTGTAATCTAGTATTTTTGGGGGGGGGGGTTACAAGGCAGTGGGGTTAAGTGACTTGCCCAAGGTCACACAGATAGGTAATTATTATGTGTCTGAGGTCATATTTGAACTCAGGTCCTCTTGACTCCAGGGCTGGTGCTGTATCCACTGTGCCACCTAGCTGCCCCCTGTAATCTAGTCTTTATCACCAACTGACTTTCATCCCCACCCCAGGAGAGTACTTTGTATTTTAGTTTTATCAGGTTCTGTGTTTTTATTGGCAAAGGTAATACCTAGTAAAGAAACTTACAAATGCAGATATTTTCCTGTTCTTGCAACCTGAAAGACAATTATTGTAATTTTTTTTCATAACAATAATAGAAGAGAATTCATATCAGAACACTGAATTTGAAAAGTTTGGGGTATTCTATAACTAAATGAAAATCTTTCCAAAAGTTGGGCTTTAAATTTGCCCTTGATATACCACAAGTAATCTGAATTTATGGCCAATATAGAAACATGATAGACATCTAACATTAAACTTGAGAAACTATTTGTATTTACTTTAATAGTTTACAGAATACATGAATTATTCTTCTAACTTTTGATGGGCTAACAATAAATACCTACATTCGGATTATCTCATGGAAAGTGGGCCTGCTTCACCCACAGCCATATAGTTTAGAAACATAAACAGAAAAAAAATATAAACTATGGCCTCCTCCAGAAAGATTGTTAAGATCCTTGAGTATATGAACTATTGATCTCTAACTCCATAATATCTAATGCTCTGTAAACAAATGGTCCACTGTCTATAAAGAAACAACCCAATATACCAGAATATATAAATAAAAGAACAAGCCTTCTCATGTAAGCTTCTGAAACAGCCCTATGATTTGTTACAGATTAGATTTTTATGCCTTTGAGGAATCAACAGTAGCTAACATTTGCATCTCTCCATATTTAACAGGTGATATTTTCAATGACACTTTTAAAATTTTCTCCTTGAAACTTTTTTCTATTATTTAAGAAATCAGAAAAAATTGTCAGAATTGCATGGCTAAGAGTCTTTTCATTGACCAAGTCACGAGAACTCAGTGCACTCACAAACCTGGTGATGGTTCTGAAAAGTATCACATTAACATAATAAGCAACAGATTTTTTATTTTTGCAAGGAAAACACAGAAAAATTTGAACAAGTATGAAAAAAATTACTTATCCATCTTAAAACTCACTTTATTATGTCACAACCTAGAAAAGGTAATTTAGGGATAATAGATCCTAAAGAAAGATCATAGGTTCCCATGCAAATTCACCACTCTAAGAATTGAAAGGGTACCGGGCATAAATTGTACACCATTCAAACCTGCCTAGAAGAAAATAACCACTTTTAGTTTTAATGAATACCAGGATTCATAACCAAATCAATGTGCCTCCTCTCATTTGATTACTGGGAGCCATGTCAAATGATTAAAGAAAAGCTACTGAGCATAACAGTCAGTCAAAAGGTTGATTTTGAATCATTTTTCCATTTTAATATCCTGCCTATCATTTTTCATCTGTTTTAGATGCAAATCTGACGATTATTTTCTGAACAGGATAGACCCTGTTAAATCAATATTATTTGTTCAAATATATGTTCTGTAAAGAGCAGGTATCAGATCTTTCTGACTTCCAAGTTCTGACCTCAGTGCTCCTAAATATATGTGTATATATATTATGCATATACATCTGTGTATATTTTGATCTAATTGGTTTTCTTTGCAATACTATGAATTCCATTTTATGAATTTAAAAATATTATTTGGAGGAATCAATAGGCTTCACTAGACGGCCCAGGATTTTGAGAACTCCTGCTCCGAGACACCACACTGTTCATGCTTTTCATTATGATCTTGCAACCTCTAAACAGAATTAAACAGTACTTACTTTTAATGGATATCCCTACTAAGTTTCTTTTCCTTCTGGAGTTGATGCTTAGTGCATGCCAAGGATCCAGATCTCCATTGGGGAACAGGATTCTTCTACCAGTTCTGATCAAGGGCATATAGTAGTGTTTGTTGGTTTTCTTAATTGATTTAAGGAGTGAATCAAGGTCAAATCGGGAGTCAAATACTTCTTGACATTGATCAATAAAATAGCTGCAAAGAGAGAAGGGCAGGGATAGGAGAAAGGGACATGCAAAGTGAATTATTTCAATTATTATTTCAATTATTTTCCCCTGGCCTGAATTCAAGCTTACTTAAAAGGGCCAGATGAATTCGGGCTATCTAAGAATAGTAACTTCAATTCTTTTTTTCTGCATGCTGTTTTCATGAAATTAACTTTGATCCAAAAAATCAAAAAACTGAAGTTTTTGCCTTTTTTTTTTTAACAGACTGAAGTTTACTTTGACAATTGGATCAGCCTCTCATTTGGTTGCTATATTGAATATTCTTCTCTTTGATAAAGTATACTCTTTCATTCTTCTAGAAATGCTTCTCCTATGCCTTCCATGACTCTTAGATGAAATATAATCATCACCAAAAATATAAGATAGAATTAAAAGATTTTTCTTAATCAAGGAAATGTTTCTAAAACAAATACTGATGAAAGCAGGACAGTCTTCTTTCATTCCCCTGTCTCAGTTCTTTTCTTCTGATCCCAGTGATGTCAGTTATATGACTATTCCCTTAGACAAGTCATTGATCTTGCTGTTTCATTCTTTCATCTATCTGAAGTGGAACTAACATTTTGCCTTGTACTTCACTAAGATGACAGATTTTAGGTTATTTGAGATGTCTAGAGTGCTGTCAAGGAAATTTATGGTTTATAACAATTGAGTTAACATTCAAATGACTGGGAAAATTATGAATGAATGCACTGATTTTCAATATTTAATCATATTTTATGTAATTAAATTTTAGATATGTTTATATATATCTTCTAGTTTGATTAGCACAAATTTATCACATTTATGTTGCACTATCAAATTCTATTATTGCTTTAAATCCCCTTGGGCCCTAGTTAAAGCTGGTAACACTCATCATCTTTTTTTGTTGTTGTTTTTAGTTTTTGCAAGGCAATGGGGTTAAGTGGCTTGCCCAAGGCCATACAACTAGGTAATTATTAAGTGTCTGAGGTTGGATTTGACCCAGGTACTCCTGACTCCAGGGCCAGTACTCTATCCACTGCACCACCTAGCTGCCCCAACACTCATCATCTTTGAGCAGCTAGGACAAGATGATCACTTTCTCTAGATATTTATTACCTTAGCTAATATAATGGATTGTTTCAGATGATTTCTGAGGTTTCTTCTGCTGTAAAAATGCTGTTAATCTCTGTTTTTTGGTACATTCATCTTACTACATAGAAATTTTTGTGTAGCTCTTCCTGCTCTCAAAAATGTTTAAACATAGGGCAGATAGGTGGTGCAGTGGATAGAGCAATGTCCCTGGAGTCAGGAGGACCTGAGTTCAAATTCAACCTCAGACACTTAATAATTACTTAGTTGTGTGACTTTGTGCAAGTCACTTACATCCCACAATTGCCTTGCTAAAAAAAATGTTCATATAGTATATGTGTGTGTGTGTGTGTGTGTATGTATGTATTTTTATGGCATATTTGTTTTATGTGTATTCCTGTGTATGTGTGTAATTATAAAAAAGTGCTATGATTATCTCACTTAAAGGGCTTGTGTGAGTAGCAAATGAGATAATATATCTAAAAATTTTCTGGAAGCAATCAAGAATTACATAAAATTTCAGTTATTTGTCCAGAAGGTAACAGAATAATTACTTATTCTCCTAGTATTGGGGCAGAGATGGCAAAGTACCTGCTCTTACTTAATCTTTTGAATTGTAACTGCTCTTTGAAATGAAGGTAACTTTTTTTCAGACAACTCTACCTTTCTCATATCCTATCTCATATCATGGCTTTGATTTGCAAAGCCTCCATCTGAAAATATTTGACCTTCATTCTCCTATTTAAATGGCATCAACCTATAGAAATTAGTCTATGAGATAGAATCCTACCTTTAAATTCAAAATATTCAGCAATAGTAAGTCGTGGTAATTCTGGACAGAACTGAAATATTTTAAGTGGCATATTTACCTCAGAGGTTTTCCTAAAAAAGGCTGATGTTTTGAATCAGTGGTCTGGAAGAATCCAAATTCTGTGCAAGTCTGATAAAGCCATTGCCTCACTGAAAAATAAATTATTAATTTAGTTAAGGCATCATCTTATTTGCTAATAAAGATAGTTTAGAGTGTTTTGGGATAAATATGCTTAAAATATTCTGTAAGCTCAAATATTGCATTACTAAGGATGATATTTTTCTGTCTTTTCAATTTTTTCATATATAAATTTCAATGCAGGAGACCTGATTTCAACCTTAGCCCTTCTACCTTCTACCTTTCTGACTTTGAGGTAGTCACTTAACCTCTTGGTCTGTTTCCTCATCTTCAAAATGAAGGGGCTGACTCCTAACATCCCATCCAGTAGTAAAGGGCTATGTCATTAGCTCCATCTATCAGTGAGCAATTTTTTCAAACACATCTAGGAGATAATTACTGAATAATGCAGATTAGGGATTGGGTTGTTGGTCATCAAGTTTTTACTAAATTTCATTGACAGCACTCTAGACATCTCAAATAACCTAAAATCTGTCATCTTAGTGGAATACAAGGCAAAATATTAGTTCCACTTCAGAGAGATGAAAGAATGAAACAGCAAGATCAATGACTTGTCTAAGGGATAGTAATATAACTGACATCACTGGGATCAGAAGAAAAGAACTGAGACAGAGGAATGAGAGAAGATTGTATTGCTTTCATCAGTATTTGTTTTAGAAACTGATTTCCTTGATTAAGAAAGGGGATTTAAATAATATGTCATCTGACATATTCATATTTTTTAGTGACATGTTCATATTTACTTTCTCCCTATGTCAGAGGAATAAATCTGAAGACAGGATCAGTTTCTTAACTAGGACTAAAAAAGTAGTTTTTGATATAAGGCAAGCTCATTAAGTTCCCTCAAGTTGTCAACCTTTCCCATCAACTGCCTTCTTCTGAAATATCTGGTATTGTGGAAAAAAGGGTAACTTGATTGCTGGAGGACCTGGTTCAGATGCCATGTCCAATTTTTGTTCCTTTTATCTCAACATGATGATCCTCTGATTTTCTTATATGTGATTAGGGCATTGGACTTCTTTTAAGACATGTAGTCAGACTATTACAAGCTACCATGTTCAGACAAGTTTGCACTGTACAGTCAGTTTGGTAAGGGAATCATGGATTGATCCTTAGCATATTTGAGCTTGGGTAATTGTGAAGTTTTTTTTTTATTTTATTTATTGAAGGCAATGGGGTTAAGTGACTTACCCAAAATCACACAGCTAGGCAATTATTAAGTGTCTGAGCCTGGATTTGAAATCAGGTCCTCCTGACTCCAGGGCCGGTGCTCTATCCACTGCACCACCTAGCTGCCCCTAATTGTGAGTTTTATAAACAAGGAACTATTGGTATTTAAAATTGCTAAAGGAATTCTTACACTGCTAGAAATTTGCACTATTTATAACTGACCAAATAAAAAAAATATGCAGTTTCATATTTGTATCTACATCAATGAAACTATTCTACTCAGGTCAATGATCTTTATTAAACAAAAATCTATGTTCCTTATTTATTCTTTTTGATTGATGTGGGGGTTTTTTTAGGTTTTTTGCAAGGCAAATGGGGTTAAGTGGCTTGCCCAAGGCTACACAGCTAGGTAATTATTAAGTGTCTGAGACTGGATTTGAACCCAGGTACTCCTGACTCCAGGGCCGGTGCTTTATCCACTGCGCCACCTAGCCACTCCTGATGTGTTGTTTTTAATACCATGAATCACCTACTGTCTCCTTAAAAATTCCATGCTTTTGGGGGCAGCCATGCAGTGGTCAGAGCACTGGCCCTGGAGTGGGGAGGACCTGACTTTAAATTCCTTCTCAGACACTTAATAATTACCTAGCTGTGTGACCTTGGGCAAGTCACTTAACCCCATTGTCTTGCAAAAAAGAAAAAAAATACTGTTTTTTTCCCTGTGGAATAAAAGTTCCTAGGTTGGAATTCCACCTCTTATTCTTTCTTATGACTATCTGTTTTTGATCCTTAAGCAAATCAGTTAACCAGGGTTAACTGACTCATGTTATCTCATTTGCTACTCATGAAAGCCCTTTAAGTGAGATAATCATCAAAGAAGAGGTTGACCTAGATTGCTTCTGAGATCTCATGTTCTAAATCAACTGTTATGAAAATTTCAATAAAGTACAAATAAAAATGTATATGATTAAGGACAATTTTAACTAAGAAATTTAAATTTGATAAAATTTACAGCAATTTTTTTCCCTAAATACTACGCTTTCTTCACTCCTGTCTGTTCCTCTTCTTTCTCACCATTAACTTGTCATGGTTCTTCCCCAAGACTCAGTCCTTGATGCTTTGCTGTTCTTCCTCTTTCACAGGAAGTTGATCTGTGCTCCAATGAATGATTCTTAGGAGTTAGAAATCTTAGCTTTGTTCTTTGATTCCCTCTCATCTCCTCTATAGCTCAGTGTTTTCAGTCATCTGAAGGGCATTTTCATTTGAATGTTCACCATTTAAAACTACTCCTATTCACAGCTGTTTGCTTCCTGCTATTTGTGGAAAATATTTCTTATAGCTTTTTGGTCACTGTTGATAAAATTGTGGTCTTATTAATACAAGCTTATAGTGTTGAAGTCCCACTATCTCTATTCCACCATCTGTAGCTTTCATTCATCTAGACTTTGATCAGTAATAGCTGGATCACCTGAGTTTTCTTGTTTCTCTGCTTCAGATCTCTTCTTTTTTCTAATCTTGCTGATCCCCAGTGACAAGAATCAGCTTCTTCAAGGGTTATTTTATCAAGTCAAAGAAGCCTTCACCAAATTCCAAATATGTGGTTTTCTTTGCTTGTTTTGTCCAGAAGTATGATTTCAATAGTGGAAGAAACTCTCCACATGGAGAGATGCAGATCTGCTCAGTAGATGTAGATCATCAAATGGTGAAAAAGAGGCAAGAAAAAGCTTTTACAGTGGTAGAGAAATTGTGGGAGATGGCAGAGAACACTTGAACCTTACTCATTGGAATTGACTCAAAGAGGAAATACTCAGTTTGATATAGAAATCTATCTTACTCTACAGGAAAGTAGGAGGGGAAGGGAAATACAAGAACGTGGGTGAGAGAAGGGAGGATAAATTAGGGAGGCAGTAGTCAGAAGCAAAACACTTTTGAGGAGGAACAAGATAAAAGGAGAAAATAGAATTTACTAGGGGAAAATAGGATGGAGAGAAATGCAATTAATAATCAACAGTGAAAAAATTTTGAAGGAAGTTTCTCTGATGCAGACCTCATTTCTCAAATACATAAGAGAACTAAGTCAAATTTATTAAAATTGGAGCCATTCTCAATTAATAAATGATCAAAAGATATGAACAGTCAGTATTTAGGTGAAGTAATCAAGATTATCTATATAATTCTCTATGTTTTTATTGATTGGAGAAATGCAAATTAAAACAATTCTCAGGTATCTCCTCATATCTATGTTATTGGCTACTATGACAGAAAAATTGACAAATGATGGGAGGAATATGAGAAAATTGAAATATTAATGCAATGTCAGTGGGGTTGTGAATTGATTCAAACATTCCTAGAGCAATGTGGAACCATACTACCTAAGCTATAAAACCATTCATACTTTGACTAGTAATACCACTGCTAAGTCTATATCCTAAGAGATAAAAAAGCAAAAAGAGAAAGGATCTGTATATACAAAAATATCTAGTTGCAGCCTTTTTTTCTGGTGACAAGGAATTGGAAATTGAGGGGATGCTCATTAAATGGAGTATGACTGAACAAGGTATGATATATGATTGTGAAAAAATACTATTGTGCTATAGGAAATGAGTAGAATGCTCTCAGAGAAACTTGGATTTGATGCATAGTGAAATGAATAGAGCTAGGAAAACATTCCAAGACAATTCTGAAAAAATGTATGAAGTAAAATGCTATCCAAACACAGACAAAGAATTGGTGGAGTCTGAATATGGATCAAAACATGTTTTTTAAAAAAACCTTCATTTTTTTTAGTTTTTTGGTCTTTTTTAATAACATGACCAATATGGAACTTCATTTTGCATGACTACACCTATATAAAATTGCCCTCTCAATGAGGAAGGAGGAGGGGGAAAAATTTGGAATTCAAAAACTTTAAAAATGAATGTTAAAATAGTTTTTACAGTAATTGGGGAAAAGTAAAATACTGATTAAATATATTTTTTTAAAATTCCATGATTCTTGGATAGAGCACTGGCCTTGAAGTCAGGAGGACTTCGGTCCAAATCCAGCTTCAGACACTTAATAATTACCTAGCTGTGTGGCCTTGGGCAAGCACTTAACCCCATTGCCTGGCAAAAAAAAAAAAAAAACTAAACTAAAAAAAATTCCATGATTCTATCTGATCCACTGAAGATGGTTATTCTTTCCATTCCTCTTCCCAATTTTCCACTTCAGTGTCCCTCCAATGGCTTCACAAAAGCCATTTCTATTGAAACTTCATGTATCTTCATTTTGGGTTTTTTTTTTTTTTGCCAGGCAAATGGGGTTAAGTGGCTTGCCCAAGGCCACACAGCTAGGTAATTATTAAGTGTCTGAGACCTGATTTGAACCCAGGTATTCCTGACTCCAGGGCCGGTGCTTTATCCACTGTGCCACCTAGCAGCCCCTGAACACACTGAATCTTAACCCCAACAAATTGATGTCATATTCGAGAATAAAAAACAAGGACTGATCAACTAACCAACTGATGGAGGTTTAGTGTGGTATCTCCCCAAGAGTTCTAGAGAGAGAGGAAATCGTAGTCCCAGGGTTGCTAGGAGGTCAAAAGTCAGTACAACAGAACAGAAGTTTACTTTATCGCTCAAGCGAGTCTATATTTTTTTTGGGGGAGGGGGTATTTTGTTTACTCTTAAACAAGAATATTTTATTAGTGTATAAAAAATTATTTGCACAAAATGAGAATAAATATTTAAAAAAGAAAATAACTTCAAACAAAAAATAAATATAAATAAAAGAGAAAAGAAAAATAAAAAAAAGAAGCGGTGGGGATCTTCCAAATCCTGATAACTATAGTTAAAGTCAAGTAGAGTGCTTTTCTACCAATGGAGGCCGATAGGTTCAGGATGTTAAAGGAAGCAAAAACAAAATAGCAATAACAAAAGAGTGGAAATGATATTCTAGCATGTTTTAGCAGGATGAAAAAAAGACTGTTGGACTTGGAATCAGGATGAAATGCCACTTCAGACTCTGGACAAGTCAGCTAATTTCTCTGTTTCTCATTTCCTTCATCAGTAAATAAGGGGAGAGGTGGGATTGATGACATTTAAGGTTCATTTCCAACTCTAAGTCTATGATCTTATAATCCAATGAAATGATAACTCTAGATCCTTCTGAATAGTATAAGAAAATATTAGAGCATGCCTTACTTCCTATTGCAGCTTCTCCATCCCAATCAACTTTCCTCATCATCGCGATGTACTTATCATAATTTGCATCTTGGCAGGGTTTGTTGTCAGCTTCAAGATACTTATTAGCAAAATATGCATATCTCTCATATGGTGTCCCAAGTGACTCAGCAGTCATTACTCCACAGAAATAATTAAGAGTGAGATCGGATGTTGTCAGCTTTTGGTCAAACGTGTAATTCGTTTGGTCCTAAAAAAAAAAGCAAAGCAAAACAGAAAAGGAGTGTCAAAACTGTTCTATAAATAGCACATTTGCATATTACTTCTATTACCTGAATTACCACCCATTTTTCAAATCAATCAATCAACTAACAAGCATTTACTAAGTAGTTATTATTGGTGAAACTAAGTGATGCAGTAGATAGAGCGCTGGCCCTGGAGTCAGGAGAACCTGAGCTCAAATCAGGACTCAGCCTAATAACTAACTATCTATGTGACCTTGGACAAAGTCATTTAACCCCATTACCTTGCCACCCAAAACAAAAAATAGGAAAAAAAAAGTAGTTATTATTTTCAGGCACTCTCCCAAGCTCTAGTCATCAAAAGAAAATATAAAAACAGTTCCTGATCTTCAAGAGTTTATATGTATATGTATGTACCATGTATGTGTATAAATCTGTACATAAAAAATACATAGAAGATATCCTTATAAAGAAAAGCACTATAGGAGTTAAATATGAGTTGATTATAGTGATTGTTTGCATTGTCTCATTCACATATTCAATGGTTTACTAAGCAAAAAATGTAGTTGAAGTTAACAGGTAATCTAATTTTTGCTAGCAGATTTTTCTGTGTGCCTTTTATAATAGTCAAAAATTTGTTAGACCCAAAATGAATAGGGAAGGTTCTATTTCTAACAATTTTTTTTAACTTTATCACTGTAAATAACAATATTACTATTTGCTACCAAATCATATTTGTAAAATATCTTAAGGTCCTTAACCAAAGGCTAAATAAATAGAAAATCTTTTTAAAACTTTTTTTCATGTCCATCACATTTTGAAATTATAAATTTATTATTAATCTGCATCTTAAAGGAGGCCAGAGGTTCTACCAAGGCAAAGGTGAAAGCAGAAGAGCAACAAATGAAACCTATGAGAAGTCCATATATGAAGTCAGTTTAATGAAGAAATGGAGTCAGCTCTCAAATTCTTGTCACTTGGTCTTGAAGTCAATGTTTGGTTCTGTTTTTTATCTGTGAAAATCTAAAATCATATCAATTCACCTCTTTCAACACTTATAAGGACTTTATATATATCTATACATATATCTATCTGTCTATATTTATATCTATATTTATATATATGTTTATATATGATACCGAGATGCTGTGTTGATCTGAGGTAAGAAAAGTCCATCAGGTTCATCAATAGAGTGGAATTTTCTTGTCATTTTAGTACTGAATTAGGTGCTTGATTTTTAGAGAAAAATCACTAGTCAATTAAACATTACAGGCTATTTCTTCAGGATTAAACTTTCAACTTCTATAGAATATTGTGAGGCAAATATTGGAAGAAGGAAGGACTTGGGTTAGTCAAGGAGAAGGAAAATTTGTAGCTGATTTAGAGAGGTTTAGACTTGTGAAAAAAGACTGAGATTTGAATTTGAAAAGAAGAAATTTGGAAACAATTGAGAATATTTAAGAATATTCTCCAGATATTTTTTTATCAAAGCTTTTGTGAGAGATAATTGAAGGTTATAGGAGGAGCTGTTTCCACAAGGATAAAAGAGAAACTAGAAGGATTTGACAAAAAAGCCCAAGAAGGGAAAAAAAATGAAAGATTATGAAATCTTTAACAAGAAAATGAATTCTATAGGAGCACAATTTGTATTTTGCTCACTGTTCTTGCTCATTGCAGGAAAGGGAAAGAAGATAACAATGAATTTAGTGAATGATCAGTAGGCTGAGAAAATGGTGTCTGAGAAGGTGATTTGAAAATCTAGACAGTGGTTAAAAATAGAAGGTTGACAACTAAGGCTGGTAAGGTTTAATTTGCATGGCATCTAGGAAATCTAATCAAAATGGCACTTAGACTCCTTTTAATTCAGAAAAGTGCTTAAATCCCAGAAATAGTTCAAAAGATTTTTAAAGTTCATTTCAATTATAATTAGCCCACAGAAGACTAAAATTAAATTTTTTTCCATTATATATATGTGTGTGTGTGTGTGTGTGTGTGTGTGTGTGTGTGTGTGTGTGTGAAAATACATATAGGAAATAAATATAGGGAAAATAAATCACTGGTAGAGAATTTTTTAGTGAGGGGCAAAGGACTAGAATATATTTAAATTCAGGACAAATTTGATTCTAAAGCATTTGATTCTAAAGCATTCAAAACCATTGTTGGGAGCTTCTAAAGACACAGACTCCATGGAAATAAATTATACTTTGATAGATTGTCTGTGCCATATTTGGCAATATTTTTTCTGTCTCTGTAAAAGATGGTAAGAAAAAGATAGGATTTGATTGTTGGATGTAGAAGGTAATTTTTTTTTAGAAGACATGCCCTTGTCTCTGAATCTGAACCCATTCCATTGTAATAGTGGTTTCCAGGAGTGGAAACAAATTTATTAGTTTGAAACACCTCATGTACTATGTTTTTGCTCAAGTTTGATAACTGTTTTCCCTTTTTTATTTGTAATATTAAAGTTATTTACTGACTTGGTATCTATTGTATTGTCTTCTTGCTTACCTTATTCAAAGGTCTCTCTCTACTGTATTGAACAAGACCAGCGATGTTTTCTACCAAAAGGTCTATGAAATAGGACATTTTCTTTTCTGAATCAATACTTGAATTGTAACAAAATCTGAGGGAAAGGAAGCAGATAATTACTGTTTTGGGGATACCATTTTACATTACTGATATTGGACAGAAAATAAGTAACTTTAAAATGTTTACATTATTGTCAAAATGTTACTTTCAGGTCATTAATTTTTACAAGAGAATCATAGATGATCAAAGTTTAGGGAAGAACTGTAAGAGTCCAATTATTTCACAAATGAGAAAAGTAAGACCCAAGGAAATATTTTCAAAGTCAAACATTGTAGAAATCATGGTTAGAATGCAAGCTATGTTGATTGGTACCTGTGTGACTTTGGAAAAGTCACTTAATCTCTGAGCCTCGATTATCCCTTATGTAGCATGAGGGTTTACATTAGATTAAGATCCTTTCTGGTTATAGATCATTGATCAATATAAAATATCATGCAACTGGTTCTTAAATCTTAGTTTCTAGGAAAATATTTTGATCTTATTTCACATTTATAAAAGGCTACCTATATATAAGGATGAAAAAAAAAGAAACTGAACTAACCAGGTTGGCATGGAGCTTGTATACTCATGAAATCTAAGAAATAAAAGTTTGACAATGTATTTTAAGCTGTTTATTTTTTTAAATGTTATCTTATTCTGTAATTTTGCTATCCCTTATATTTTTTTCCCCTAAGGATATGAATCCTCTCTCAACACATACATGTATAGCATGGAAACAATGGGAAGCAAGATTAGGGGAAAATTGTAAAATTCAAAAATAAATAAATAAAACTTTAAAAATTTTATTTTTTAAATAGACATTTATATACATAGTATTAAAACCGTGTTAAAAAAAGTGTTATCTACTTTTCAAATTGCTCCATTTGGTTGTCATTACTCATCACTATTTCTCTTTGGATCCTTAGCTTTGTTAGGAAACTTATTTAACCACCCAATTCTTCCATACTTTCAACATTCCCCTCAAAATGTGGATTCTTATTTGCTCCCTGCTTTTCAGATTTCTGAAATAGCACTGCTGTCAGTTCTCAACCTTTCCCTAAGATTTTGTGTCTCTTTAATTGCTCTTTTAAACTTTTCTTTGTACTGACTATCATTTGGGATTTCTTGCCATAGCAATGAACTGGGGTTTTACTTTGCATTTTATTGCAATATATACAGGAATATAATCAGTCAGTCAATAAAAGCCTACTATATGTCAGACACTGTGCTGACTGCTGGATATGAAGATAGACAAAGTCTCTGAAAGAAAAGTCTTTTGCCCTCTTGGAGGTCACAGTCTAATGTGTAATCTAGTCAGTCCAGAAAATATGAAAAATGCAAAGCACATGCACACAAATTAAAGAAATAATGTTTCCAAAAACATCAGTCAGCAAAGCATTCATTTTGCCTTTACAGTGTGCCAGAGACTTGTGCTAAGTATTGGTTTACAAAGAAAGGCACAAACCATCTCTGCCCTCAAGAAGCTTCCAGTTCATACTGGACAGAGAACATCTAAATAAATAAGTCCCCACCAGGTAGACATAGAGTCAATAGAAAAGAAATCTTCTAGGAGAAGGCTCCAGCAGCTGGCTCGCAATATTTTTCCTCTAACATACTGACTGTCTTCAGAAAGAGAAACTGGATGGGAGCCTGATTCTTTTCCTGTCTTTACAGGTCAGACTAAGTAAGGAACCTATCTATGGCCAAGTGTAAAGTGCCAGCCATAATTGTGTTATCATCATCCATCTAATTTAAGGACAGTTAGGTGGCACAATGGATAGAGAACCAGGTCAGTAAGACATGAGTTCAAATTTGACCTCAGATGCATTCTATGTGCCCCTGGATATGTCATTTAATCCTGTTTTTCTCAGTTTCCTAATCTGTAAAAATGAACTGGAGAAAGAAATGACAAATCATTCCAATATTTTTGCCAAGAAAACCCCAAATGCAGTCATAGAAAGTCAGATACAGGGGCGGCTAGGTGGCACAGTGGATAGAGCACCGGCCCTGGAGTCAGGAGTACCTGAGTTCAAATCTGACCTCAGACACATAATAATTACCTAGCTGTGTGGCCTTGGGCAAGCCACTTAACCCCATTGCTTTGCAAAAACTAAAAAGAAAGCCAGATACAACAAAAAAAATTTAAGTTCCTCCATGAATAAAATGGAAGAATTTCATATCCCATGAACTCCAAGTATATGATTTCTTTTAAGAAATCACTGTCCGACTGAAATGAAAGCTTTAACATGTACTATTAAACACTATTTTCATTTCATTCTAAGGGATTCTTATCTCAGTATCCCACTTGTTCTTATCATTCCAATGATTATAACTTCAGCTTAATAGAATTTGATCACATGAAATTAAAATTTTAAGTTTTTAATTTCTAAAAAGAACCCAAGTGATCTGCAATCAGTTTTTCATTTGTTTCTTGGTTCAGACTTTTAATTTCATTGGAATAGGGAATTCCCACTGTGGACACTCTTTCCACTGACACAACAGGTTGGCATCTAAATAAAACTAACTCTCAGAGAGCTTTCTAGGCACTGAGAGGTCAGGTCACCCATGGTCACACAGTTAATGTATGTTAGACATATAACTTGAACCTTGGTGTTCTTGAGGTCATTGCTGGCCCTTTAAACACTGTTTCACACCTTAAAAATGCTACATAAATACTATTAGTTATTATTACCAGATAATAACATGTGATATTGTATCACTTTAAGGTTGGCAAAGAACCTTATAGACATTTTAACTTGGAAAACTCCCTTTATGTGAGGCAGGTCCTCCAGGTGTTTTCCAAATGAAGAAGTAAAACACAAGAGAGATTAAGTGATTGCCCATAGTGACTCAGTCACTGGGTGGCTGGAAAACATGAAAAAACAAGAGGAAAAAATATAAATGGCTTACTGCCACTTAGGGGACAAGTCAAAAGCACCTTTTAAACTTGGGATATAGCAAACAAAGCCTGGCAATCCTATGAGTTAGGATTCAAGGAAACTTGAGTTTAGACTGTGAGATCATAAACAATGTTTCTGGACTTCACCTTCCTCATCTACAACGTGCACTTAGAAAACTTGTGTTCAAATCCTTCCTTTAGACACTTAAGAGTGAAACCCTGTGTAAGTCACTTAAATTCTCTTAATCTCATATTCTGAACTGCACTGAGAACTATTTCTAGAAATTGCTATTTGACTTCAAAGCTCATATTCCTACTATAATTATATTAATTTTATTACCCTTGTAGCCTCTTGTTTCATTCCTTGTCATCCACCATGGTCTATAGCAAAACTTTTCTGCCTCTCTTCTTTAGTCTTGGGCAAAGGAATTTAGAAATCCTAGAGCTTCTGCCTGTTTTCCCAATGTCTGGTAAACTCTACCATATATTTCAATAGCTATGTGACTTTAATATTACAGATCACACTGTAAAAAATAAATTAGAAAAGATCATAGATCTGACTCAGGAGAGAATTCTTAACCAAGAAAAAAATAAAGATAATCATAGATGATAAATTAAGGATAAAATGAAGATGAAAGAAAAAATCAATTTTAGAAATAATTAAGGGGCAGTTACATGGTGCAGTGGATAGAGCATTGGCCCTGGAGCCAGGAGGACCTGAGTTTAAATCTAGCCTCAGATACTTAATAACTACCTAGTTGTGTAACTTTGGGCAAGTCAACCCCACTGCCTTGAAAACACAATCAAAAAGAAATAAGTATCTAATAAATTGACAACTCTAAAATGTTAAAATGTCTCTAAGACGATGTCCTTTCTTCTAGGTACATTGATAAATCAGCTTCTGCACACAGTGATTTTAATCTAAAGGAGAAATTCAAAAGATGGGAATTTGAGGGAGACCACAGACCAGTAAGGGGGATAATTTTGTGAGATTTACCAAAGGACATCACAGAAACAATCACCTGTTCTATATGTAGATATTTCAAAAATGTACAACATTCTACAAAGTGAGGAATCTAACATTAGAGTTAATAGAGGTTCCCACCCTATAAACAATTGAACCATTTTCTTGAAGTCTTTCATCCCCCCCCCAAAAAAACAGTCACATACCTAAAATCTCTTGAAATGTTGGAATGGTATTCCTTGTGTTTAAGCATATGCATGAGAACCTGGGAAGCATTTCGCACAGCATCTACACACTCAGATTGACCGTATCTAAACAAGGCCTTTTGTATGACTTCCAGGTATTCTAGGATATAGAAAAAGTTGATTACATTAATTCTAGGATATAGAAGAAGTTGACTAATTACATTAATCCACATACTTTTCGTATCTCTATTTTTTTTTTAACATAGAGAAATTAAAGAATTGAAAACAAACCAAAAAAAGGATACCAGGAAGTTAGTGGAAGAACAAACTGAAAATTCTGATTTGGGAAACCTTAAAGAACTTGAGAAAACATGACTATTTTGAGAGTATTGAATTACAGATGTGTTGCAACAAATAACTTGCTTCAAAAACAATAGCAGCAATAATATAGGAAGGATACTTCCTTGAAATTTTTTTAAAAATTGCATATCAAAAAACTAGAATTTCTAGGGGACATTTTCCATTTCCATCGGAAGCACAGAAATCATGATGCAGACATTGGTCAAAAATTTAAAGCCTTAGCTCCCTGAGAACAAACAGTTCTAGTTCCCTTTCATGGAACTCTAGTACCAAGATATGATTCCAAGTTTATTAACTATTTTCTATGCACTCACCAGAAAAATTAGCCTTTGCATAGATAGGTGCACTGTAGGCTACTGCTGAATGAAACATCCTTGGATGTTTGACCCTCAACCATGCAGCAAGGGATCCTGAGTAAGAACCACCAAAAACAACCCATTTGTTTCTAAAGAGTTTTAATTTCTTTGTAAGAAATTTCCGAAAGTAAACAGCATCTTTCAAGGCTTGCCTGCTACTGAGGAATCGAAGGTTGTCTGTAGAAATATTCCTGCAAAATGAAGCACAGGAGATATTGTAAAAACATTTATAATATGCTAAAAGATATCAGCTTTATTGGATACCAAAAACATTTTTTAATGTGGCAATGCTCCATTGTTATTCCTTACTAAACCTTGAAATGATCTTTAGAAATCACAGAGAAATATTCTTTTTTTTTGTTTAGGTTTTTTTTTTTTTGCAAGGTAAATGGGGTTAAGTGGCTTGCCCAAGGCCACACAGCTAGGTAATTATTAAGTGTCTGAGACCGGATTTGAACTCAGGTACTCCTGACTCCAGGGCCAGTGCCCTATGTCACCTAGCTGCCCCCAGAGAAATATTCTGATGGAAATGATGTATAAACACAAGAAACAGGTAGCAAGAAGTATCTGATTTCAGTAACACTGAATTTGGAATATGAAGTATAACTGAAAGAACTAAAGAAATTATTGGAAAGGAAATAAAAGAATGTGAGAAGGCAGCAATCACAATCACATTGGTCACTCAACATTGATCCACAAGCACCTATTAAGTTTCTGCCACGTGACAAGTAACAGGAATATGGACTAATCCCCCAAAATACTGGATCTCAAGGAGTATCTACTCTCTGTGAGTGGAAAGTGGGGGTGAAGTTCTGGGTGCCATGGCACATTGCAAATACAACTAAATTCAAAGTAGATACATGGTCAATAGTAGCTAATTGGTTTCTGGTAGCTGGAAGAGAGGTGCAATCTCCCAGTCTTGGAATCAAGGATCACAGAAGGCCTCATGTAAAAACTTAAGCTCATTTCTGGAGGAAATGAGGGGATTCTATGAGGTGGAGGTGAAGAAGGGCTACATTTGGCCTTGGCTCATCAAAGTCAGTGAATATAGACATATATAGATGGGGACAGAAGGTGAGTGGCCTGGGTGAAGAATGGGACATAGGTCAGTTGGGCTGGACTGTGGAGGGGTTAACAGGAAGAACTTTGGACCAAGTGCTGGCAGTACTTCCTTGCCCAGAGTAATTGAGAGGATCAATAGTTAAGATATTACCCTCCCCTACCCCCTTAAGTGCTATATAAAAACTACCTGTAGTTGTAGTTTAAAAACTGTCCCACTCCCTCATAGGCCACATAGAAGCCTAATCTTAAATTTACTTATTGAGCAGTGTATTTCTAGGATCAAATACTATCCAAAATATTTATGGAAGGAAGACAGAACTAGTTAGTGAAAAGTATAAAGGTACCTCATGAGTACCCTCAGTTGTCTCTACCCCAATGGTTGGAGGATTGGAGGGCAGAGCAAAAAACTCCTTCCCAAGTCTTTCTTAATCAGTATTAGTATAAACTGTTTATTTCCCACCAACTGCTCTGCCTTGCTTTGGCTCCACCATTATCTTACCCATTCCACCCACCATGTGGTTGCCCTCTAGTGCCCTTCTTCCCCTTTTAGCCTCCTTTTGTGTACTGTCTTCTCATTGTGAGTTTCTTGGCACAGGGACTGTCTTTTTTTTGTTGTTCTTTGTTTCCCCCAGCACTTATTCCAGGATCTGGTAAATATTAGGAACTTATTGATCTCTTTATTTCTCTTTTGTCTCAGTTTAAATGGTCAAATATTGAGGTAGCTTAAAATTAAGTGTGTGTTAGAAAAGAAGCAGTGATAGTAGTAGCAATACTAATGGCAACTCACTTGGTTGGTTGACTTTTACCATAATATCTATGCTCCAGCAAAACATATAAGGCTCTCATTTTTTTAGCATATTTTAGCAAGGAACTCCCAGTTGTCCATGTATTAACAGCAGATCCTTCTCCTCCAAGCTTTAAGAAAACTGGGCCACCTCGTGTATAGAAATAATCAGTGATAAAGTACCTCTGTAGAGACATAACAAGATAATTTAAGATTATCATTGTTTGGTTAAGTTGAAAGATTCTTTTGTTTGTGTCTAATCACACAGTAATGACCTCTTTCTGCTCATCAGGATGAGTGGTTCTGAAGTCTACTTGAAGCTATGACAATGATCTAAGTAAAAATGACTGCAGCTGTACAGTCAAGGATGCTAGCTGAATAAAATTTTCCAACCAGAGATGTCACCTTGTAAAGTAAGTCGGTATGACTTTTAAATCCTTACTGAAAATAGTTTGAAATATGATAGCAAAATGAGGCATATATCTTAAAAGACTATCCTGTAAACTCCCTTATTAACAACATTGAAATTCTCCCATTCTGGGGGGCGGCTAGGTGGCGTAGTGGATATAGCACTGGCCCTGGAGTCAGGAGTACCTGGGCTCAAATCCGGTCTCAGACACTTAATAATTACCTAGCTGTGTGGCCTTGGGCAAGCCACTTAACCCCATTTGCCTTGCAAAAAAAAAAAAGAAATTCTCCCTTTCTCTTCCTTTTAATATATAATTATTAAGTGCCTTTACCTTCCCCAGAGATGAACAGCTCTTTCCCTTAGTCTGGGAAATACATGTTTCCATGTGTAAAATCCAATATAATATGAAAGGGGAGAAAGGCTAACTACTGGGGAGATCAGGAAAGGTTACAGTGAATGATGTGGTAGAAACTGAACTTTCTGACAGAAGCTACAGATTCTAAGAAGTGGAGGTGAATAGAAAATGCCCTCAGACAAGAGTCAGCCTATACAAGAGGAGGTAAGAAGTAGGAGATGGAATTCCAAGTTCAGGGAATAGCAAAGATATCACTTATTAGACTTTTTGATTTAGTCACAAATAATTACAACATTTTGGTCAAAATAGATTCTGGCACTGCAAAGAAAAATATTTAAAGATGATGGTGCTGCTGCTGATGACAAATATTCATATGGCACTTTAAAGTTTACAAAATTCCCCAAAGAGGGTCTTATTATAGACCTTTAATCTCTAGCATGTTGGGTAGATAGATAGATAGATAGATTGCCTATGAAAGACTTATAGTAGGAAATAAAGGAAAATTATATAGGAAAAGTCATAGTTGTGTTATTCTTGGTACCCATGGAGAGAGTTCCAATGAGAGATCACAGATCCATCATAGCACTGACAATGAGGAAACAAAGACTCAATGACTTGTCCTTACATGAAACAGGAGAAAATAACAGGAGAATCCCATCCCAGTGTTCTTTTCACTAAACAATGCTGACCTAAACACATGCTAAAAGTGGTGTAGTCAGTGCTCTTGTTTCCCAGAAATGACCATAGCTTAATCGTTATCTCTAACCTGGAAGTGTCAAAACAGAGACAGGGTGTCAGACGTGAAGTAGCGGTTTAATTAATTATTTTCTGAGGCAGGAACAAGAAAACTGGAAGTTCTCCTGAAAAGAACTCTGCCCTGCTATAATGGAGGCAGAGATTACATACCTAAATCGCAAGTGGGAAGGGAGGGGGAAAGTGGATCCCAATAAAATCTTTTCTAAGCCTTGAGAAATTTCTCATGCAAACCCATGAGTGTAGTATAATGTAGGTGTCCATGTATGCTGTGGAAATGCCTAAGTTGATTGCTTAGTCTTGGGAATCATGATTACTTTGCCTATGATGATGGGAACACATTCACCAATTTTGACTCACTCCACTTAACACACACAAGAATAGGAATGTAGAGATCGTTAAGAATAATGAATCATTTCAAGCTACATTTTGGGTCTCTGATTCCAAAGTGAGAGGCTACTGGGCAAATGAAATTTTAAAACTAAATTATAGGGGTGGCTAGGTGGTGCAGTGGATAAAGCACGGGCCCAGGAGTCAGGAGTGGCAGAGTTCAAATCTGGCCTCTAACCCTTAATAATTACCTAGCTGAGTGGCCTTGGGCAAGCCACTTAAGCCCATTTGCCTTGCAAAAAAAAAAACCTAAATTATAAATAAATTCATTATACACATCATATAGATCAATCTGGAAATCATAATTTCCTTTTATAATATCTGTCTAGACAACAAATAATTTAGACACTATTTTAAGGATTGTAAAGTACTCTATATATTTCACATTGCATCTTCACAACAATCTTGGGAAATAGGAGCTACCATAATCTCTTTTTTACAGATGAGGAAACTGACTCTCCAAAAGGGTAAAAAAGACTTGCCCAGGATCACACAACTGGTAAAAATATGTGAGGTAAGATTTTCCAGTCTTTCATACTAGGGCTTCCGGACTCTAAGGTCAACTCTAGGCACTATGCCACTCAGCAGCCTCAAAATTCATTTAATGAACATTTATTATCTATAACATATAAGTTATTGTACCAGTTCTATCAGGTCAACAAGACTTTATTTAGCACCTACTATAATCAGGCCCCATGCTAAGCACTGGAAATACAAAGAAAAGGAAAACAGTTCCTGCCCACAGGGAGCTCATAGTCTAATAAGGGAGACAATTTGCAAAAAAACTATGTATTTGAGTTCTTAAAGCAAATATAATCACAGAATCATTAGGCCTCTTGGCTCTTCATCTGCAAAATGAGGTAGATTAGATAAAATCTAATGGTTTTCCCTCCCTAAACTACAAGCCTGTGGTCTTTAGAAAGAAAGTGAATGTGAAAGTGATATCCTGAGAGAGCTTTTTGTCAGTACTAATGTGGCATTTTTTCCTTTCAGAAGAATCCCTTATCTCACTCCAGACCCAAGACCTTGAGTATTATCATTTCTGCTTTCCAAGAACGTTTATTCTAAGAGGGTTGACTACAGCAATTGGAAATGAAAATAAGTTAACTCTTAAGGAGTAGAGAATACTATATAAAAGTCATGAAGTGTTTCTCACAACATTAAGAAACTTTAGATATTGTGATCTGGAAATCTTCCTGGACTGCGAATCACAAGTCAGCCAAGAAAACTAATGTAATATGATGATGGATGAACAGAAACTCAGCATCCAGAATAAGAGATGGGCCTGCTGGACTCTGTTGCCCCTCGGACCCCATCTAGCCTACTCTGTTCAGTTTTCAGACTTGTTCAGGAAGGGACTGGAAAAGTTGGAGCAGGCCAAGAGGGTTGCTGAGGTTGGGAGAGGCCTGGAGACTAACGGCAACCTTGGACTGGTTAAAGAACTGAGACTGTTTAGCCTGGAGGAGACAAGAGTACAGGCAAATAAATCTTATTAAACATCTTCTATGTTCCAGAAACTGCTAGGTACTTGGAATACAAAGACAAAAGTAAAGCAGTGCTTGCCCTCAAGGGGCTGCCATTCTATCAAGAGATATGTATACACACACACCAATGTACAGAATAAGGCCAAAATACAAGAAAGGCAATTTAGGGAGGGAGAGGAATAGAAACTGTTCAAGAAATGCTTCAGGGAGAAGGCAGAGCTTGAACTGAGTATTAAAGGAATTTCAAGAACTATGATGGGAAAGAATCTGGGAGGTAGCTGGGTGATATAATGGCTAGTGCAGGAATACCTGAGTACTGGTCTAGCTTCAGATCACTATTAGCTAGGTGACCCTGGGTAAGTCACTTAACCTCAGCTTAGCCAAGGGCCTGAGCCTTGAGGTTCATTTCTGTTTCCATATCACCTGGCACATCAGAGAAGCTCAATTTTCATAGAATAGGAATAAAATGTAATTTTCTTGGCCCCAGAATGCACAATTAGGAGTAATTGTTAGGAGTAGTAGTGAAGAAAAGTTTGGCAGTATATTAGGAAAAACTTCCTAAGAATTAGAATAACTCATAGGTGGTATCTACAAAAGGGAGTTGGATAGTCACTTATCAGGTCAGGGAGAAATGGTTTGACCAGAGATGGGTTCCACTAGATTCTTTTTTTTTTTTTTTAGGTTTTTGCAAGGCAAATGGGGTTAAGTGGCTTGCCCAAGGCCACACAGCTAGGTAATTATTAAGTGTCTGAGACCAGATTTGAACCCAGGTACTCCTGACTCTAAGGCCAGTGCTCTATCCATTGCACCACCTAGCTGCCCTGTGAATTGATTTTTAAAAAATGTTTTGAAAATGGCATCTCAATATAATTGGTTTCATTTGTAATCATCTGTAATTTGATTTTATGCCTTTAAAAACATTATGGGACTGTGAATGATATGCAAAAATGACTTTAAAGTCTGGAGGTTAGTTTTTGGGATTCCTAAGAAAACTGAAAGCAGATCCTCACCCCCACCCCTCTGCCTCTTCTGGTTCTGTGAAGCATTTCAGTGGAAGGTAGCTCACCTGATTCCAGTATAATCCCCAGCCATTGGAGGCAAAACTACTACCCTCCCATACTAGCAGGTTTCCAGATAAATGGACTTTTAAAGCTGATTTTTAGGTAAAAGATCAGAGGATTTAGCTTTGGAAAATCTTGGGTATACCATGAAAACAATGTAAAGACTACAGGCTGCCTTCTGTGGAGGGGGGGGAGGGAAGCAAGATTAGGGGAAAAATTGTAAAACTCAAAAAAAATAAAATCTTTTTAAAAAAAAGATATCTTGGAAATTATCTCCAAGACTTCATTTTACAAATAAGGACACTGGGCTCAGAGTGGGACCTTGCTTTGCTTAAGGTCACCTTAGACAAAAAAAAATAAACAAATACTACTATATGTTGCAATTTTTCAATTGGTCCATTTTATAACTAGGCCTTAGGCAGACTTGAACTTGTCTAACAGAATATGAATTAGCAATATATGTGTATATCTGGATATATACATAGATAGCATATATAGTATATATAGCACATGATACATACTTATATACACATGTGTGTATCTATCCAGAGATCCATAATAGATGGATGTGGATGGATAGATAGATAGATAGATAGATAGATAGATAGATAGATAGATGGTTATGTGGGTCCTCAGCTGTGGATACATAATTCCAGCAAATGGCCCAAAGAATTGACTCCCAATAGTAAAACTGAAAACTGCTTCCAATGTCTATCTCCCACCCCTTCCACTGAATTGAATTGAATTAGGTCTAAATGGATGTTACATATCAGACTATCAATATTGCTTTTCTCCCTTTGTCCATGTGCAAAGATGATTGGATGTGGTAGTTGATATTTGTGAACTGGTTAGATCAGGTACTGCATTGGAATCAGGAAATCTCCCTTGGATACAAATGCCACCTCCAAAACTTACTATGTAAAATCAGTGGGTAAAACACGAATCGCTTCAAACTTTAGTTTCCTAATCAATCAACAATGAGACATCTTGATTTCACAATTTAAATGAATTCACTAATTTAAAGGCCTTTCAGGTTGAAAAGGAACCAGAGAAATGTCAGTTATTCTGTACATACTCTTTGGGATCCCACAACACTATGAGATAAGTAAAGCAAGTATTTTCCTCCCTTTGTAAAATGGAAGAAGGCTGGAGATGTTGATTTTATCATATTTTCACAAGTTTGGTTTGGAAGCCTCTCATTGCCAATACTGCAAATAAAAGTGCTTAGATCATAGGAAACTTATTAAATATTGAATTGTTGGTCCCTTCTAGGTGAAAACCTCTTCTCTGCTAATCAGTGACCACAGTTTGTATTACACTGGACAGAAATGCAGTAAGAGGTTTAAAATGGAGAGTAGTCTAATGCATGCAGGAAAAGCATTTTCTCTCTCTTCTCTGTATCTCTCTCTCTCTCTCTCTCTCTCTCTCTCTCTCTCTCTCTCTCTCTCTCTCTCTCTCTCTCTCTCCCTCTCCTGTCTGCTGTCTGTCTCTTTCTTTCCCCTCCCCAATGAATCAGAAAAAATGGCTTCATGTTCCACATCTGACACATACTGTATATTCTGTATGATTCCTAGAAAGTTTATTGGCCCTGCAACCTGTCTCCAAATTGCCTACTTTTCCAGGTTCATTATGCATATCTCCTTTTGATGCAGTTAGCAGCCTTGGTAAGCTAGCCCTCTTGCTCCCATCTGTCTTTCTCCTGTCTTTCTCAAATACCTCCTCACCTCGGCCCTTTAGCACCCCTAGTCGTAGTCGTCTTAAAAGTTCAGATCTAGGGGCAGCTAGGTGGCTCAGTGGATAAAGCACCAGCCCTGGAGTCAAGAGTACCTGGGTTTAAATCTGGTCTCAGACACTTAATAATTACCTAGCTGTGTGGCCTTGGGCAAACCACTTAACCCCATTGCCTTGTTAAAAAAAAAAAAAACCTAAGAAAAAAAAGTTCAGATCTAATGTCATATTCAAGAAGAGGAGGGTCCTGACCTGCCCAGCTGAGCTTCATCTTCCCAAATTAGCCTGCCTCTCTCCAGGTCTCCAATCTGGTCAAGGCTTACTTTCCTGCATTCCTACTGACCTCAGGCAATGTTTATAGAGCAATATTGAGGTGTGCCAGTAAATGTTTAACAACCAGGCTCTCTGGGGACAAAAACTCTGTACAGAACACACATTTAATTTCATATGTATTAATCACACTTTCTTATGACTAGTCAACCAAGAAAACAAACCAAGCCCTGATTTGTAGGAACTGCTGATTTCCAAAATACAAATTTCACTTAAAAATTTTACAATCAACTTGCTCCTTTAAAGCTAGATCCAGCAAGTAAATACTGTCTAAATCTATGCATTTACACATTATATCCCAGACTGAATGAAGTGTACTTGAGGGCTGTGCCAGTTTTGAATTTTGTTCTTGTATCTCCATTTGTTCTCACAATGTGTAGCAGGTCCATAGTAAACCTTACAAAATGCTCATGAATGAATAATTCTAGGAATCTCTCTAAGATTGTACATTACACAACAGTAGCAGACTTGGACTTTGTCTTCCTGAGGGTTCCTTATACCAAAGAAATCCCCAGTTCATAACAAACACCCCACCTGGCCCATACTATGGAAAGCTCTTCATAAATGCACAGCGAGTTAAATTGAAATTAGTTGAGAAAAATTGTCATCAGAAGCTGACTAAAGAACTTTTCAGCTGGTACCACAAATGATTGACTAGCCCCAAGAACTCCAGACCATGAGGCAGTGTTGGGAGCCAGGGTCTCTAAGCTGTTTGACACAGTCACAGCAAGAAGACTCAAGGCAGTCACACTGCCTGATGGAACATTTCCTTATTCAATATACATAGGGATTTCATGCATACCAATATTTATAGGTCTATTATTGATTACAATATTTACTCACCCTAACAGGGGCATGACTATAAGGGAAGGATTTCAGAAAAATTCCTTGAATAAAACAGATTGTAAACTCTGTCCAAATTTAACAGGACTGCCTCTCCCTGAGGCATACAAAAGGCTTCAACATTATGAAATCTCTGGAAAACCCAACACTGGGAATTCCAAGGAGATGCCAGAATATATACAGGGAATTACAGATACAAGATGGGTCAGATAGAATTCCAGGGAAATTAATAGTTTCCCCCCCTTACCATACACAGGAATATATGAAAAAGATGGTGAGAAAATAGTTAGTACAGGTGACCGATATGTGAACTCCAGCAGCCTTAGTTTCATGGGAAAGAATAAAAAAGTCACAGAAACTGTGGTTTCTACCAACAAGGCCTGAAAGAAAAATTGGTTATTGTAAGAGTTAATGCATGGGTGGACAAGCATAAAGACCTTCACTATAGATTGTTAAGGAAGTGTATGGAAAAACATTGCTTTCACAAAAAACATAAAAAACTTTCCATTAAAAGAATTGCTTAATTAATAACTTTAAATGAATTAACAATTATACAATGTAGTAATAAATAAGGTAACAGACAGGTTGAGGTCATCATGGTCTGAGTAGGGATAAAAAATCAATTAACTATATGATTATTAATTAAACTTGTAATCACATGATTAAAACTTGTAACCACATGAATTATATGATTGATGATAAAAATTGTACACTTTTGTAACCAAGGAAATGATCTCATCGTGCTTGCTTGAAGCATACATGATTCTGAAACTATAAAAATAAATCCAAGCAGCTGACAGTCAGTGAACCTGCTCCTGTCTTTACCCCCTTGTTGACTCAACTCATTTCGCCAACTCTATCCCTCCTGTCAGGTTCCAAGGACCCTGCAGAGGCTGGACCCCCGCAAGGCAGAGCCCAGTAATTGATCCTCACCTTTCCTAAGTCTTAGCAGCCTCACTATCCCCTAGACGCAGAGTGACTCAGTGGAAAGTGGATTCACTTTGGAATCAGAATATCTGAGTTCAAATCCTGCCTTTGCCACTTGTTATCTCACTGGATTATTAACAAGTGTCTACTCTTATAAAATAAGAGGGTTGGATAAGTTGTCTTTTCTGGACCTTCCTTCCTTTGGTTGTGCCCAAAGTAATGTTGTGGGGTACCTGGTCAGTTCTAGGAGTCAAGCCCCAGCTTGCCTTTCTTTTCTTTTTCTAGTTTCCATTACCTGTTTCCAGAATTCCTTGCACTTCGGATCAAAATGGTCCAGTTTTTGCCAAACCCATTGCTGATCTGGATGATCTTTCTCTTTAGGAAAGCTGCCAGGGAACAAATTCCTGAGTTTGCCCTCTGCATGGGTACCAAAGAGCAGGGCCAACAGCAGCAGCAGCCACCAACCCCTCGGTGGCACTAGGAGCATGGTTACTTTGGTAAAGGACTCCTTGCTGCTCCTATAAGACCTTAGATATCTCTGGGGTCCTGAACCTGCCTCTTCTGGGATATCCCAACCTACCTGGGACTATTTATGCTTTACTCCTCAAGCTACTCCTCCCAGTTCATATGACCTTTGGCTAGCTGGACTGAAAGAAGCTGGGAGGAAACCTCTGGGGCAATACGTAAAAGAGTTGTGAGTTCATGGTTCTCTGGGACTCCACACCCTGGAGCTGAGGAAGACGGAGGAGGAAGGGACAGAACTCAAGCGGAGCTACTGCTGCAGCACAACTGGAAATGCTTCTCAGCCTCACCTTACCAATTCCACACTCTCTTCTAGTTTAAGAAAGAATGCGATAGAGGAAAGAATGCAGGATTTGATGAACAAGGAGCTGGTCTCATTGAGCTCTCTGCTACCTATTATTCCTAATTATCTATAGCTAGGGGTCTTGGGTAAGTCACACAGATTCTTCAAGCCTTAGTTCCCTCATTTGTAAAATCAATTGGTTGGATTAGATGACTTCAAAGGTTCCCTTCTTCTGCATTGATAAGGTCACTAGGCTACATCTATAGGCTTCAGTTTCTTCATCTGAAAAATGGGCAAACCTTTGTTGGGAAGAACAAATGTAAAATGATTCGTATATTAACAATAGCTGATATTTGCATAGTTATATATTCAGCGTTTTACATATATAAATGTAGAATTGGAAGCAACCTCAGACTTCTAATCCTCTCCCCCCCAATTAAAAAAAATGAAGATGAAGAGACCTAGAGCAGTAAAGTGACTTGCCCAAGGCCTCTGGATAGATAAGGATCAGAGAATGGGTTTGAAACTAGAGCTAATTCTTCCTCACCCCCATTATCCCCCAAATTCCCTCCATATAGTAACTGCTTTGAGCCTTAGAGGATATAGTATTATCAGACCCATTTTAAAATTGAAAAAACAGCACCCAAACCTTCATAACTGATGAAGTGGAAAGTAAATTTGACCTCAGAGGTTTCAGATTTTTCAAAAACTTGACCGCTTTTTAGTTAACTCTGGACTAATCGTCTTCGATTTCAAGGATCTCATGTTCCTAAAAATCACAATAATAAGCTTTGTTATTATTATTATTATTATTATTATTATTATCACAAAGTGCCACATGGTGTCTGCTCATCACTGGAGATACAACGAAGTTAGTAAACAACCCTATCTTTCAAGAAGCTCAAGAAATCTAATGGAAGACACAAGTAAAGCATTATTTACTAATATAATAGATTTTATACACACACACACACACACACACACACACAAAGAACTATTTGCTATATTTAATTAAATAACTGTCAAAATAGTTATAATTATTTATATAAGATATGTATGTATGTATGTATGTATATATGAAAGGCACTAGAATTATGGGGATCCAGAAAAAGCTTCCTGTGGAATGTAGGATTTTGGCTTCAACTTGAAGGAAAGTAGGGAAGTCAGGAAATAGAGATGAAGAGGCAGAAAATTTCCTGGCATTGGTTCACTCAGTGAAAATACTTGGACTTAGCAGATAAAGTGTCTTGTTCATGGAACACTGAAAGGACCAGAATCCCTGGATCATTGAATAGTGAAAGACAAAAAGGTGTAAGAAGTTTTAAAAAAAAACAGAAAGGGCCAGGTTATGAAGAGCTTTAAAAGCCAGAGAACTTGATATCTGATCCTGGAGGTAACAGGGAGTCAGGGGAATTTATTAAATAGAAGAGTAGGTGGTGATGGTAATAGGATCAAACCTGCACTGTCTGAAGATCATGTAGCTAATTGAGTGGAAGATAGACTGGGATGGGCAGAGATTTGAGGCTGGGAGATAATAATTGAAGCTCCTATCTCCTAGATTTATTGTGAAAACCAAGTGAGATCACTTCCCTAAAATACTATAAACCTTAGAATGCATAGTCATGGGATTCCCTAATTATAGGTCATTTCCCCTATGTTTGTAGGCTTGCTTCTTATCACCTGCCAAAGTCACTGCCATGGCTTCAACCGTTAAGCACCAATAGTCAAGCCTGGAGAGGTAAAAGTGAGTATTGTCTTATAGGTCTCAATTCCACTCTTCTACTTGCTAATTATTTAAGCTTAGAGGAGAGGTAGAAAGGATGCTGGATATGCTATGGAGACAAGAACTATCAGTTCAAAAACTAAGATATCCCCTTTGTTACCCTGAGTAAATTAACCCAAATTGGCTCTCAGTTTCTTATTTATAAAATGATGAGAGGGGTAAGTGGTCTCTGAGGTTCCTTCTAGATGTAGATCTCTGATATCTTAAGTCATTTCTCTTTTTAGGTCTTAGTTTTCCCATCTGAAAAATGAAGTTGGTTCAATTAAAATCCCAGCTACCTACTCTAGAGTCTATGATTTTTTAAAATAACTATTTTAATAAAATCTCTTGTATTACCAACCTATGTATGTGGCTTTATGTATTTAAATACATTATTCTGCAAAGGTCTCTATAAATTTCACCAGACGACTAAGAGGATCTTGACACCAGAAAAGTGATTGTAAATGATCTCTAGAGGAGCTGGGAATTGGATTTAGAGTCAAGGGGCAGACCTGGGTGTTTTCTCCCTGAAAATTTCTCATACCAAAGAAATCAGAGATTTCAAAGCACCTTACCTGGCACATTCTATTGAAGGTTCTTAAAATATGCATACTTATTTAGTTTTTTAAAATGGAGAAAAATTACCCCCAAAGTAACTAGGGGGCAATCAAAGAAGCCTAGAGCTAATAAAGTCCTGGCAAGGTTTTTTCCTCCAGATCTCATATGGAAACTGAGACTAATCTAGAAAATTGAAGCAACAGGTTTTGAGTGACTCCAACTTTGTGGGAGCTCTGGTTATAAACAATAAATCACCAAGCATGTATTATATATATATATGTATGTGTATATATATATATATATATATATATATATGTACTTTATTATATGTATCCAACATTGGGCCAAGCACCAGTGATACAAACAAACCAACCAAAAAGAAAGCAGTCTCTCCCTTCCCTCAAGGAGATTACATCCTAAGAATGGAGAAAACATGCACATTAATAGAATCTGTAAGGTTAAATACCTAATGGGTGGGAGATAACCTTTGAGGAAAAGCACTTAAAGCTGGAGGGACCAGGAAAGGCATCTTCAGGAATGTAGCCTGTGACCTGAGCTATTTATGCAAAGGTACAGAGATAAAGAACTCAGCCTCAAGGACACACACCAGGAGGGCCTGTGAAGTCTATGGAGGGACCAGGATTCTCTCTGCAGACCTCCACCAGTTCTTAGTCCCCTGTATTGCAAAGCCCCTCTACTAAAGAGTAATGTTTCTTTGTCTGGCGCTGTGATTTAATTATAAGGTAGTGATTCCCCCAATCGAGGTGTCTTTGCAGCCAACTATAAGCATTTATTAAGGGACTTTATTAGAGCAAAGTGTTAGATTCTTGTGATAAATAAGACCTGCCTCCCAATGGACATTTGATCTTTTAGATATTATAAGATATTTTAAAATACACACACACATACACACACACACACACACTGACAGAGGTGCACACATTAATGAGAACAGAGACAAAATCTCATGCTAAATTACAGAGCATTTACAGAGAGATTGTAAAGAGGGATTGATCTGGTTAAGAAAGCTAATAGAAACTCTTGAAATAAGATACAGCCAGGATCTTGGCTAAGATGTGGTCAGTATGACTACTTCTCTCTCTCTTTTTTTTTTTTTGCAAGGCAAATGGGGTTAAGTGGCTTGCCCAAGGCCACACAGCTAGGCAATTATTAAGTGTCTGAGGCCAGATTTGAACTCAGGTACTCCTGACTCCAAGGCCGGTGCTTTATCCACTACTCCACCTAGCCACCCCAGTATGACTACTTCTCAAGAAAGCTCAGAGGAGTGCAGAATTTTAAAACGGAGGCAAGGATTTTTTTTTTTGGTAGGGAGGAGGGGCAATCATTTTTAAGGTCCAAAGTTCCACTTGAAGGATGTTTTCCAATATAACGTATGGGGGAACTGAATTTCACAGGTGGGTGAAGTATGCTCTCTTGCTTCTGGTTTCATGGCCAATAGCTACCAGACAACTTCAGATGGAAATTCCCATGAGCAAGAGCTGACTCCATATCATTAAAGTTTATGACCCCTAAAGGCTTACTTCTCAGTTCTTATTAAGCTTACTTCAGCACATCAAGGGAGGTGTAATTTCATCAAAATAGGCATTTTTTCCTAAGGGAAGGCATAATCCATCCAAGCATTCTCCTTGACTGGGGATTACTAGTTTTTCCATAGAAGATCCATCCAAGGCAATGGAGGTCTTCCCCAAGGTTTTGTACATTTAAAGTGGGGAGAGAACAGAGCAATAGAAAGTTATAAAATGATGCATGGATCATGTATAACCAGGATCTCCATTTCTTTTGAAATGCTTCTTGGCTCATGTCCTATACCTGACTGACAATCTAGAATGAAAATGGATGGAAGGAGGAAACATTTATTAAGGGCTAAGTGCTTTGTATCATTTGATCCACACAAATTCCTTGGGGATGAAGCTGCTATTCTTATCCCCATTTTATAGTTGAGGAAACTGAGGCAAAAAGACGTTAAAGTTAGTAAGTATATGTGAGGCTAGATTTGAACTTAGGTCTTCCTGACTCCAGGTTCTTCTCACTATTCTGCTTCATAAGAGGTGAGTTATATATATGCTTTTAAAAGGCTCCAAATTAAGATTCGTGGATTTGATTTATCGCATCAAGTTTCAAAGGAGATGGTAAGATGATCTGATTTAAATTCAATTCAAATAAGGTTTATTAAATACCAAAAATGTATCATGTCACCTGTGGGATCTTGTCAATTCTATGTCAACAACATATCTTAAATTCATTCCCTCTCCTTCCACTCACCCACCCACTAACCTAGTTCAGGATTTCAGTACCCTGGACTATTGCAAAGATTTCCTAATTGCTTTCCCTATCTCTATCCTCCTCACACCTCCCCTTCCCTCCCCCCAAGCTACTCTTTGACAGAGCTGTCAAAGTGACATTCTTTTTTTTTCCAAAGTGATATTCTTAAAGCACAGGTCTGACTATCTAGCCTTCCTTTCTAGCCTTTGACATTGTTCCCTTTCATGCAATCTACCTGCAACCAAAGCAAACCTCCATTTTGCTGTTCCCAACATGATACTCCATCTCTACCTTGATGCTTTTTCAGGAGCTATTCTTTAATTACTAGAATGTATATTGTCATCCCTAAATTTTAGAATCTCTAATTTCTTTCATAGCTCAGCTCAGAAGTCATTACCTAAATGAAGCTTTTCCTGTTTCCTTAACTGCTAGCCCATCCCCACCTCCATTACTTTGGATTTATTTGGATTTTCAGGTATACCTGGGCGATATTGTGGATTCAGTTCCAGACCACCTCAAAAAACAGATTATCAAAATAAAGTGAGTGACACACATTTTTTGATTACCTAGTGCATATAAAAGTTATTTTCATATTATACTGTAGTCTATTAAGTGTGTAATACTTTTATATATATGTATGTATGTGTATATATATAATATATATATATATATTTCTGAATTTAAAAATACTTTATTACTAAAAAATGCTAACCATCATCTGAACATTCAGTGGAAAGCTGAGTGGAAATCCTTTTGCTTGGGAGGGTCTCACCTCAATGTTGATGGTGAGAAAATTTAATAAGTATTTCAAAGTATATTCCTGGTTAAAAACAAAGACTTCTTTCTTTCTATTTTAAGAAATGGAATGTTCTCTCCCCCCAAGTTAATTACAAACTCAGGAAGACAAATGATCAGAAAGCTGGAAAATGTATACTGCCTTCCTTATACTTCAAATCCAGGAAGAGATAACAGTTCATCAGAGAGTATAATATAAAGATATTTATCTTTTAGGAGCAATTGTGCAATTTAATATTGTGTAATCTCAGAGACAGGCCTCCAAAATTTCCCTTATTTTTTGTTTATGGTTAAATACTTCCTTCTCTGAGTCTGGTGTGGTCATTACCACCTGTAGGTTTCATGTTCAATCTTAGAGAATAAAACTTCTTGTCCAACTTATATTTTCTATTATTTGATTTTAATCCTAGATTTTTAAGGTTCACAATGGCTGCTGATTGACCAGAATTTTGGTGGCTGAAGGATGGGGTGGCAGTGGTAATTACTTAAAATGAGAAAATAACAAAGTTTGCTACATTAATTGAGTCTTCTTTTCACTTATACAGTTAGAAGTCATTGTGTTGCCACCTGAAAGAAGAAAAGCAAACACATTTGCATGCTCCCTATAGGATTCTAAAACTGCTCAAGATTTTATTTATTTTTTTAGGATTTTTTTTTTTGCAAGGCAAATGGGGTTAAGTGGCTTGCCCAAGGCCACACGGCTAGGCAATTAGTAAGTGTCTGAGACCAGATTTGAACCCAGGTACTCCTGACTCCAAGGCCGGTGCTTTATCCACTATGCCACCTAGCTGCCCCCTGCTCAGGATTTCATTATGAAATATAGTAAACTGGTTAAAATAACTTTTCCTCCCTAAAGATCAACAAATACTTTTAAGACAGGGTGAATAACAAAAGGTTAGGTGAGGTTGCTTGGAAGACAGAGACTGAGACAGAGAGAGGGAGATAGAGACAGTCAGAGAGAGCTAACAGAGAGAGAGAGAGAGAGAGAGAGAGAGAGAGAGTGCAAGCTCAAGAGCATCAGCCTTGGGTGGAGGTCCAGCCCAGGTTTTATTGCCTTAATCTGGGCACTGAGGGAACAAGGGAAAATCCCCCCCCCCCTTGAAACAATAGGAGTTGATTTACATCTCAAGAGCAAAACTCCTTCAACATCCTTAACAAGATTTTCAGATTTTAACAGCATTAAAAGATTACAGAATTTGTTTCTGATGATATTTTTCTAGATTCATAATTCTCTACATCATTCCCCACCTCAAAATTAATTGGGACTTGAATTCTTCTGGGCCTTTCAGGGTCCATTTGGAGATGAATGCATTGCACAGCAGTGAGAATTCCATTGAGGCAGGGTCCAAAAAATGATTGCCAACAGGACCAGCACAGTTGACTGGCATCCTTAAGAGGCCACTTTTAGAGATGTACAGCTGGTAACCTAGAGAACTCAGGAAAAAATTTGAGCAAGCAAAACTAGAGAGAGATTTTAACAGAGAAGACTATAACAGAGGTCCAATAATTAGAAAAAAACTAGAAAATCTATAAAGAGCAAGAATTATACTTTATGATCCTAAGCCAGGATCAGAGTACATTTTATAAGAACATGGGTTCCAATATAACAGATTCATTAATGGATGCCACTTTAGATTGTAAACAAAAGCTCAAGAATAGTATAAACAAATGTACTGAATAATCATTTTAGAACTGCAAATAAGTAATTTGCAACAAAATTTTCTATTTTAACTTTAGTCATGCTTAGAATGAACAAAAATTCTAGGTGAAGAATAGATCTGGGGGGGGCAGAGCCAAGATGGTGACAAGAGCAGATTGTGTCTTAGGCGCTCTCTCATAAAAATTCTAAACTAAGGACTCTAACTAAATTTTCAAGAGACAAAACCCACAGAGGGACCCAGTGAGGCAGTTCTCCAACACAAGGTAACCTGGAAAAGAGCAGAAAGGCTCTTCTTCCTGGGGTTGGAGGGGTGGCCTGCCAGAGGGGGTGGCCCACCAGACCAAAAGAATTTCAGCCTCCCGGAGGCAGTCCCAAGGTACTAGGAGCCCCAGCTCACAGCTGCAGGGGAGTTTCCTGACCTACGCCCCGGGGAACAGCGGGCACAACCTGGGGGAACAGCAAGGGACCTCTCCCAGAGAGAGCACATGAAGACCAGCCCTCAGGGCACACAGCAAGCAGTGTGTCCAAGACAGTCTAGATTCAGGAAACAGAAGCAGGCAGAGCCAGTAAGCAGGAGCCTCCAGGGCATGAGCCCATTGATCCTAGGGAGGGGAGTGAAGAGAGACTGCAGAGCTCTGTCCTCTGTCCCTGGAACAGGACTCTGGGGCTCTGAGCACATTCAGATCCTGATCCCAGTCTAGGCCCCCCCGTAGAACAGCAGGGCCCCCACACATCAGCCCCGTGGCAGAGGGGGGCGCTTATGGTCATTCACAGACCAGGAGGGAGGACAGAGCCTCACACACTGAGACCCTTGTGGGAGTGTCCCAAAAGCTCAGGAAGCACCCCTAAAACAGGCTAAGGCTGGGAAAATGAGAAAGCAGAGAAATAAGAGGAAGACCATTGAGAAATATTTTGCCTGTGAGCCCAAGAAGGATCAAAACACTCAGTCTGAAGATGAGGAAGCACAAACTCCTACATCTAAAGACTACAAGAAAAACAGAAATTGGGCTCAGGCTATGACAGAGCTCAAAAAAGACTTTGAAAATCAAATGAGGGAGATGGAAGAAAAATTGGGAAAAGAAACGAGAGGGATGCAGGAAAAACATGAAAATGAAGTCTAGCAGCTTAGTCAAGGTGATCCAAAAAAATGCTGAAGCAAATAGCATGCTAAAAACCAGCTTAGGTCAAATGGATAAAACAGTTCAAGAAGTTATTGAGGAGAAGAATGCTTTAAAAAGCAGAATTGACCAGATGCAAAAAGAGATAAGAAAGCTCTCTGAGGAAAACAAATCCTTCAGATAAAGAATAGAACTCAGGGAGATTGCTGAATTTATGAGAAATCAGGACTCAATACTTCAAAACCAAAAGAATGACAAGTTAGGAGAAAATTTGAAACTTCTCATTGAAAAAAACAACTGATATGAAAAACAGATTTAGGAAAGATAATTTAAAAATTATTGGAATACCTGAAAGTCATGATCAGGAAAAGAACCTTGACATCATTTTCAAAGAATTACTACAGGAAAATTGCCCTGTTATCCTAGAAGCAGAGGGCAAAATAGAAATGGAGAGAATCCATCCATCCCCCCAAGAAAGAGATCCCAAAAAAACAACCCCCAGGAATATTATATCCAAGTTCCAGAACTCCCAAGTCAAAGAGAAAATATTACAAGCAGCCAGAAGGACACAATTCAAATACCATGGAGCTGCAATCAGGATCTCACAGGACTTATCAGCAACTACATTAAAAGCTCGTAGGGCTTGGAATATAATATACTGGAATGCAAAATTGCTTAGAATGCCACCAAGAATCAACTACCCAGCAAAACTGAATGTCCTCTTCAAGGGAAAAAAGATGGACTTTCAATGAACCAGGGGAATTTCAAATGTTCCTGTTGGAATGGCCAGAGCCAAACAGAAGGTTTGATCTTCAGATACAGGACTCGGGTGAAGCATAGAGAGTGGAGGAGAAGGGGAAGATATGAGGGACTTGATGATGAACTGCATATATTCCTGCATAGGAAAATGACACTGATAATACTCATATGAACCTTCTCAATTAACAGAGCAGGTAGAAGGAGCTTTTATAGATGAAGCACAGGAGAAAGCTGAATTTGAAGATAAAATGTGGTGCAAAAATGGAGTCAATAGAAAAAAAAGGGAAATGTAATGGGAGAAAGAAAAAGGAGAGGGGGAGTAGGCCAAGATATTTCATATAATAAGATTTTTCTTTATTACAATGAGCTATTGCAATGATATGGAAGAGGGGAAGGCAAGGTGGAATGAGGAAACCTTTGCTCTCATTAGAGGTGGCTAGGAGAGGAAACAGCCTATATACTCAATGGGGTATAGGCATCTGGAGTAAGAAGTGGGGGGGACACGGGTAAGGCGAGGATGTGAATGATGGAAGCGAGGATGGACCATGGGGGGAGAATGGTCAGATATAATGCATTTTCTTTTTTACTTCTTGCAAAGGGGCTGGGATTGGATGGCCTGTCCGGGACCATAGGGGCAGGTGGATTCTGGGCCTAAGGGGTGGTATGGGGGCTCGGGGCCTTTTGGCCCCAGGGCTAGGGATCTGTCTGCTGTGCCACTCAGCTACCCTACAGCAGAGTGAGTGAAAGGAGAGAGAAAATATAGTACATGGTAGTGGAGAAATACAAAAGGAGGGAGCTGCGATCAGCAATGGCAACGGTGGAAAAATATGGAAGTAACTTTTCTGATGGACTTATCATAAAGAATGTGATCCACCTGCAACAGAGTTGGTGGAGCTGGAACACAGACTGAAGCACATTTTTATTCTTATTTTTTTGGGGGTGCAGGGCAAATGGGGCTGGGTGGCCTGCCTGGGGCTGTGTAGCAGGGTGATTGCTGGGTGTCTGAGGCCGGATTTGGACTCAGGTGTTCCTGGCTCAAGGGCCAATGCTCTGTCCACCATTTAGCCACCCCTACTATTATTACTATTTTATTTTATTTTAGGTCTTTTTTCCCCCCCTTTTTTTTTGGTTTTTGCAGGGCAGTGGGGTTGGGATGGCTTGCATGTCACACAGCTGGGTGATTGTTGGGTATAGGGGGGCCAGATATGGGCTTCGGTGCTCCTGGCTCGAGGGCTGGTGCTCTGTCTGCTGTGCCACCTGGCCATACCTACAATTATTACTATTATTTTTTTAATTTTAATTTTTTCTCTCCCCTTTACTTTATCCTTCAAGTGAGTCTATATTTTTTTGGGGGGAGGGGGCATTTTGTTTACTCTTAAACAAGAGTATTTTGTTAATGTATAAGAAAACACTGTACAAAATGAGAATAAATAAATATTAAACTAAAAAATTTTTAAAAAAGTGAAGAATGGATCTCTCCTTTAAAGCAGTGTAAAAACAAAGACCAATAAGCATGTTGATATTTCTTTTTCCTTAAGGGAATTTGTGATAAAGAGTCACATCCTGTGTTTAAAAAAAGAACCCAAGATTAAATACTTGCCAATTATTAGAGATTTAGATGCTAGAGATCCAATGGCTCACTCTCATACTTATGATGCACCTAACATGATTATGGAAATTTGTTATTAAAAAGCAGAGAGGGCCACAAGAACATGTTCCATTATGTAATAGATGTACTTTTCAGGCAGAGTTTCCAGATAATCCTTTTCAATGAGTCAGGTTCCAGGTTTTCCCCGATAGCCCTTCCTCTAAGAGAATTGAGATTGAGATCATTCTCTCAAAGGTCACTCACTCCATCTGCAGTATTAAAGCCAAACCCCATAGTTTAATGACTTCACTGACATGTTGTTGTCTTTCTATTTTAACATACTTGATGTCATACAGCTCAATTATCAATAAATTGTAATATAGCAATTACCTATAACCAGAGCATCAGGTGATTTGAGCACTAAAGAAATCAAGAAGTATACCAAAATGTAATTTGGCATAAAATATCCATAGAAGGTGGCAGCTAGGTGGCACAGCCTTGGATTCAGGAGAACCTGAGTTCAAATCTGATCTCAGACACTTTATAATTACCTAGCTGTGTGGCCTTGGGCAAGCCACTTAACCCCATTGCCTTGCAAAATAAAAAATCCAGGAAAAAAAAATCTCAATTCAATTGTTGCTCATGTACCTAAGGACAGTGCTGTAAATGAAAACAATAAGCCGAATTTGAGATATAAGATATAATAATCCTAGTTCACATTTAGAATTGAATTTCTTTTTAATTTTTAAAATTTTTCCCCCCCAGGCAATGGGGTCAGGTGACTTGCCCAATGTCACACAGCTAGACAATTATTACGTGTCTGAGGTCAGACTTGAACTCAGGTCCTCCTGCCTCCAGGGCCAGTGCTCTATCCACTGCACCATCTAGCTGCCCTTAGAACTGAATTTCTCATAAAGCAACTTTGTTCAATGAACCCACTTAGTTATTAATTATGTTTAACATAATTAAACATCTTCTTTGGCTAGGAGATTTTTCATCATCTCCAGACTTCTCACAGAACAATTAGCTAGAGATTGCCACAGAGAAATATCAAATTATCACTATTATTTTATCTTTCTCATCTTATTTAGGTGATTTTTCCTCAAAGCAAACAATCACAATTTTGGGATATGTACAGACATATATATCTATATATGTATAGATATAGCTATCTCCACAATAATCTCAATTTACATATATAACTGGAAAATTTCTATACATAAACTTGTTTAACTATTAACCATATTCAAGATACAAATCATTACTTTCAGAATTCTTCAACACCATTAGAATATCTTAGGTGACTTAAAATTTCCAACGTGTATTATTAATTCCAATGTAATAAAACAGTAGTAAGGACAACCAGGTAATCAAGTTAATTAACACATTTATTATTAAATTTTAGAAAACAATATTTCTATTATTTAATAATATTTGGAATCCTAGTGGTGGTCTTGGCTTTGATATTTCTCTTTCATTATTCCTACAAAATAATCAGGTATTAATTCCAGGCTTCAATACTATTAACCAAAATCATTATGTCTATAAAAGTATATCACATAACTGATAAAGATGTTTCCACATCTTACTCACAGACCCCCCCCACACACACACACACATCAGAAGAAAATATTCCACAATCAGGACATACTTTCCAGTTTCCTGTTCCTTTGTCTGCAATTTACAGTGGGAAGAAATCTAAAATTTTTTTTACTACTTTTTAAAATCAAACATATAATTACTAACTTTCATTAAACATAAGATACTTAGACTAATATCTCATTCCCCTGGAACAAAACCAAACATCAAGCAAGATTTCAAATTGATACATTTTCTTATTTTCAAATAACATGCTAAATAGATTTTACTTTTAGTCACACACATACACACACACACACATACACACATACACACACACACACACACACACACACACACACACACACACACATTCCCTTCTATAAACATGTGATGAGAGGCAAAAATTATTAGACTTTTCCTTTTACCAACAAAAGACCTTGTGAGATTGTTAACAATGTATTCTTTTTATTTTTTAGGTTTTGCAAGGCAAATTGGGTTCAGTAGCTTGCCCAAGGCCACACAGCTAGGTAATTATTAAGGACTCCTGATTCCATAGTCGGTGCTCTATCCACTGTACCACCTAGCCACCCTGACAGTGTATTATTAATATTAATTTAAAATCAAAACAAATCAGATCACAGAATTTAATACAGTATTTTCTTTCTCAAAAGAAATCATCAAATATCCCTAATAACATAATTATATATCATTCAATATCATAGATTCCCAAGTTTCTTCATATATAATTAATACCAATTTATATTTTTCTTCTTACTAGCACAGATAAATCCCCAAATTTGTTCCAGAACTTCCAAATACTTTGAACTCAAAGGTAACTAAATTATTGTCCGATTTAGCATTTTTTTATCTTTAACCACAAGGTGGGGACCTTTCCTAACAAATGACTTCTAGCCCCCCTTTTTAAGCATCTTGAGGGCAAATTGTACCAAAAGAATTTAGCACTTATTTCTCAGACAAATGAAACAAAGACTGCTACATTTTTCTAAACCTAAGAGAATACTTAAAATCTCAATTAATTAACATTGCCTAAATACAGTTGTCTATCTGTACCAGCTCAACAAAACTTCAATTCACAGGTGAGTTTCACAAAGGCATTCATCACAAAGTTTGAAACTTAGACACTTTAAAATACAACCCGTAGATGGGCTCAGTCTCTTTTTTTCCTTCCAAGCCAAATGACTAAAAAGTCAGGTGTAGCTCATCTGCAGATTGTTCTAAATTTGTTTATTTTCTAATTTAACCTGATTTAATAACTTGATTCAAAGGATAGCTAGCTAGTCTTTGCATTTCCTCTTTGAGGTCAAATGGTATTAAAATTCTCTAGTAAGGAAGCTGGCCCAAATCTCATTGATTACTTAATTTTAAATTAGGCCTTTTTTTAAAAAACAAATTAAATTCAAAACCCCAAAATAAATAGAATATCATTTAACTCAGGTAACAATAAGGAGCTATTTCAGATTTGAATTACACATATACAGGAGTTTTAGACACAAACAGAGACAATTCCCTTTGAACAAAGGTTTCAAATTTACCAAAGAATATTTTTGGACATACTGTCCAGCATCAAAATCTCAAATACAGTAACATTTTCCATCTTTCCAGGTCAATGTGAAAATATTCTATTGATTTTTAAATACATACATACATACATACACACACAAACTCATATAGACATTTTATATATGTATAAATATACATATATAAAATATATATAATTAATTTTAGATCATGCCAATTAAGGTCAGCCAGTCAAAAAAAAAACTTCTAGAATCAGTTAGAACTTGAGGGATCCCAAATGCACATTGAGATTTTGAAATAGCCTATCAATAGTTAAAATTCCTTAATATAGTTGAATGCATTCTTAAGTTACTTTATAAAGTTCAAATCCAGTTACTCTGTTACAGAGATAATAGTGATTGGCACAGACTTAAAATGAAATCTGAATTTCCCTGCACAAGTTTCATTTTTTTCTTTTTTCCTCTCATTCAACTGACCATAAGACATGTCAATCAATCTGCTAACCCCCAGCAAGGATGGGGTTCCTCTGCCAGAGCTAATGCCTTTAGAAAATAGGACTTGGAGTAACCATATGTTGAGTCTAAGGATAAAGGTTTTTCACTGAACTCCTTTCTCCCCAAACCAGGAAGAAGGTATGGGGGTTTTCTTTGCTAGCAATGGGGCTAGACCAAGTTTTGGGGAATCTCACTCATCAGGAGTGTAGATCTGCATTCAAATGGGACATAGGATTGAGCTTCTGGACCTAAGAAATAACCTCTCCCCCCCTTCTACCAGCCTTCCCCAGAGTATGGGATAGGGGTGGGTGGGGATTGGCAGGCTGCAAAGAGCAAGAGAGTGTTTTACTCTGAGAGAGAGAGAGAGAGAGAGAGAGAGAGAGAGAGAGAGAGAGAGAAGCATAGATGGAGCCATAGATGAGCAGTTGTTCTCCAGGAGTGAGGGAGATTATTATAAACCAACCATCTCTAGCTTACTTTGAAAAATTTGCAAGTTTCCCTAGGAGGGCAAGGACACTGATTGGAATTTTAGGCGGGTAAAACCTTGTTACAAAGTGCCCCTCAGTGGTCCAAAACAGAGCTGCAGCACACTCCCCTCAAAAGTTGGGGTGCCTAGTCACAGTTGGCCCCTCATAGGCCATGCCCACACTAGGGGATGCTACAACATGGTGTCCTGTGTTGTCTCTAATCATCCCCCCCACCACCACCACACTACAAATTGCCTCCCCTACCATCCTGGGTGCAAAAGGAGGGCAAATAAAGTAAGAAGGTTTTGGCTAAATCCAATCTGGTCTGTTCTGGGAAAATAGCCTAGTTCAGTTACTCTCACCTCACAGACTCCAAGCAGATGCAGGGAGATTCAGTGGGTCCCTTCATTAGGTTGCCAAAATGTTGCCACTGAGAGATCTAAGACGACTGAAAAACAAAGGAATTTATGTGCTCCCTTTGGGATTTGAAGACTGCTCAGGAATTTATTATGTTGTTTTTTGTTTTTTGTTTTTTTAGGTTTTTGCAAGGCAAAGGGGTTAAGTGGCTTGCCTAAGGCCACACAGCTAGGTAATTATTAAGTGTCTGAGACCAGATTTGAACCCAGGTACTCCTGATTCCAAGGCCAGCGCTTTATCCACTACACCACCTAGCTGCCCCTCAGGAATTTATTATGAAATATAGCTAAGTAAACTGGTTAAAAAAACTTTTCCTCTCGAAGGGTCAATAAGCGCTTTAGGACAGGGTGAATAACAAAAGGCTAGGCCATGTTGCTTGGTAGACAGAGATTGAGACAGAAAGAGGGTGATAGAGACAGTCAGAGAGAGCTGACTGGGTCAGAGAGGGAGAGGATCAGCCTTGAGGGTAAGTCCAGCCCAGGTTTTATAGCCTTGCCCTTTATCTGGGCACTGAGGGCAAAAGGGGAAATCCCTCCCCCCTTATATGACTGAAACCAGGTAGAGGGTTGAAGACTGGGGGTTTGGAAATGGGGAACCATGATATAAATTTTTACATTAAACAATGAAATAATAGGAGTCAATTTACATCTCAAGAGCAAAGCTCCTTCCATACCCTTAACAAGATTCCCAGATTTTAACATCATTAAAAGATTACAGAATTTGTTTCTCATTATAATTTTTCTACATGTGTAATTCTCTACAATAGTTGAAGGTTTTTAATTGGTCTAATTTCAATATTCAATGTATCTCACACCAAGATAGTTGGTTGGCGAAGCAGTCAAAACACACCCACACTCCCCGCCACCTCACATATATACATATGATGTTTATCAATTGTTTGCCACTTTATAGAAGAGCTCATGATGCCCAAAATAATTACAATAGTAATAAGATCACAGATCATAGATTACCATAACAGATATAATAATAATAATGAAAATTTTTAAAATATTGTGAGAATTGAGTTTAATTCAAGACTTCCAGACGAGATGGTAGAGAGGACAGGCAGAGGGTTAATCTCCTGATCTTCCCTTATAAATAATATGAAACAAACCTCTTAACAGAAATCCAATCCACAAAACCCAGAAAGAAAAGCCAGGAGAAAGAACATTTACCTCAGGATCTGTCTTTCAAGATCATGGGTGAGTCCAGGAGCAGAGGGCAGGCTTTGCTGGGAGCATGTGAGGGCTTGAGAGTCTGGATCAGCAGTGGATTAGCCTGATTAAGGATGGGGCTGGGGCCTGGGAGCCTGAGGACCTGAGAATTGGACCAGGCAGGGCTAGAGCCTGGTCAACCACAAGGAGCTTGGTTCAACTAGGGAACAGAGGCAGTGGTGGTAGTGCTGACAGTCTGTAGCTTGCCGGCAGGGCTGGAGGGAGAATTCTTGAGTAGGAGAGTTGCAGACATCAATCCCTGGGCTCCTCGGGTCTGGAGGAACTCAGAGTCCACACCTCCATTTCAGCTGAAGCCTCTTTCCAGAACAAACAGTTACAGATTACCTCTGCCCCAGACTAAGACAGTGCAGCAGAACAAGCTCAGCTGTGAATAGGGAGAGGGATAACCTCACCCCAGGGTAGAGCCCACCAGTGATTAAAGACAAAAGTATTCAATAGCTTCAACCACTCTCTCTAGGCCAAGGGGGAGGGCCTCAATCAAGGTCACAGACACTCCAGAGAAATCAACCAGCACCCCCTACTGGCCAGCTGGAGATATTACACTCAAAGAGCAAAACATCTAGCACAACCTACTGGGCAGCTGGAGATATTACACTCAGTGAGTAAAGCCTCTAGGGGTCCCGACATCAAACCCCTGTGAATCAGCCCCTCCCCAACACAAGGTTTTAGGATAATGAAGAAAGGCCAGCGCAAAGGAGGATCTATAGAAAAATTCTTGGAAGGAAAAGACATTAACTCAGAGAGACCTTAGAACCTCTGAGGAGAATGTGATCTGGTCTCCAGCACAGAAAGACCTCCTTGGAGAAATAAGGAAGGAGTCTAAAATTAAATTAGAAAATTTGGGAGAGAAAATTAATATCTTGCAACAAGAAAACAAATCATTGGAAAATACAATTGGACAAATGCAAAAAGAAAATTCTCTCAAAACTTCAACTGGTCAAATGGAAAACTCTTTCAAAAATAGAATTGACCAATTGGAAAAGGAGCTGCAAAAGATAAATGAAGAAAATTCTTCTCTAAAAAAAGAATGGAATCTGTGGAAACTAATGACTTCATGAGATAGCAAGAGTCTGTTAAACAAAACCAAAACATAGAAAAAATAGAAGAAATTGTAAAATACCTCATCAGCAAAACCACTGACCTCAAGAATAGACCAAGAAGGTACAACCTGAGAATTAAAGGTCTTCCTGAAAACATTGAAGAGAAAAAAAGCCTAGATTAATATTACAGGATTTAGTGATGGAAAATTGCCCTAATATCATGGAACCAGAGGGCAAAATAGTTACTGAAAGAATACATTGATCCCTTCCAGAAAGAGATCCTAAAATGAAAACACCAAGGAATGCAGGGGCCAAATTCCAGAATTATCAGATAAAAGAGAAAATTCTACAAGCAGCCAGAAAGAAACAATTTGAATACCAAGGAGCCACAGTAAGGATTACATAGGACCTGGCTGCATCAACAAATAAGGGATCAAAGGGCCTGGAATGAGATATTCTGAACAGCAAGGGAGCTTGGAATGCAGCCAAAAATCCACTATCCAGAAAAGCTAAACCTTTTCTTCTGGGGAAAAGATGGACATTTAATGAAATGGAAGACTTCCAACAATTCCTGATAAGAAACCAGAGCTAAATAGAAAATTTGGACATCAAACAGGAGGTTCAAGAGACACATAAAAAGGTTTAAAGGGGGGGGAAGAAAAAAAACTGCTATCCAATAAGATGAAACTGGTTATATCCCCACTTGGGAAAAAAAGATTCTCATAAGTCTTGAGAATTGTAACTCTATTAGAGAGAATATACTTATACAGAAGTGATGAACACTCATGACTTAACCATGAGACTGCTACCCAATGGGATGAAACTGCCTACATCCCTACTTGGGAGAAAAATTCTAATAAATCTGTAGAATTATAATTCTATTAGAGAGAATATACTTAGCCAGAAGTGATGGATACTCAGGATTTTCTATGACTTAGATAGAGTGATTTAAAAACACTTACTCCTTAAAAAGGGGGACAGGAAGGAGATGGGAGAAGGGAGGGGATTAATTGGGGTAAATCTCATTAAATTAAGAGGTACAAAAGACCTACTGTAATAGAGGGGAAGAAGGGAAGAGATGAGAAACACGTGAATCTTGCTCTCATCAGACTTGGCTTAAAGTTAACTTACACACCTACTCAGTTAACTTAAAAAACATCTTACCTTTCAAGTATTAAAAGGGGAAAAGGGGAGGGGGGGGACAGAAACAGGGAGGGGGAAGAAAAAAGGAAATAATAGAAGGAAGGGAAGGAAAAAGGGAAAGGGGAAAGAAAGGGGAGGGGTGGGTATAGGAGGGCAAACACACTGAAGGTGGTGGTATTCAGAAACAAAGTACTGGGGAATACGGATAAAGGGGAAAAGGGGGGGGAATACAAACAGAGGGAAGACAGCATGGAAGGCAATAAAGAGTAATTATAGCTTTAAATGCGAATGGGATGAACTCTGCCTTAAAACATAAGTGAATAACAGACTGGATTAAAAACCAGAATCCTACAGTATACTGGTTACAAGAAATTCCTTTGAAGCAGAGAGATACATATAGAGTAAAGGTAAAAGGTTGGAGCAAAATCTATTTTGATTAAGCTGAAGTGAAAAAAAGCTGGGGTAGCAATCCTTATCTCAGACAAAGCAGCTGCAAAAATAGATAGCATTAAGGGAGACAAGGAAGGAAACTGCATTCTCCTAAAAGGTACCATAGACAATAAAGTGATTTTAATATTAAATATATATGCACCCAATGGTACAGCATCCAGATTCTTAGAGGAGAAGCTGAAAGAACTACAGGAAGACATAGACAGCAAAACTACTATTGGGAGACCTCAACCTCCTACTCTCAGATTTAGATAAATTGAATCATAAAATAAACAAGAAAGAAGTTAAGGAGTATGAATAGATTGTTAGAAAACCTAGATGATAGATTTATGGAGGAAATTGAATGGGGATAGAAAGGAATATACCTTTTTCTCTGCAGTACATGGAACTTACACAAAAATTGACCATGTACTAGGATATAAAAACCTAATGATCAATTGCAGAAATAGTGAATACATCTGTCTCAGATAACAATTCAATAAAAATTATATGCAATATTGGACCAGGAAGATATAGACCCAGAACTAATTAGAAACTGAATAATCTCATTTTAAAGAATGAGTACATCAAAAAACAAATTATAGAAAGAATTAAATATTTTATCCTAGATAATGACAATAATGAAACATACCAAAACCTATGGGCTGTCAGGGAATATATTATATCTTTAAATGCTTACATGAATAAATTAGAGAAAGAGGAAATCAATGAACTAAATATGCAATTAAAAAAGTCAGAAAAAGAACAAACTAAAACCCCCAATTTAATACCAAATTAGAAATTCTAAAAATTAAAGAAGAAATTAATAAAATTGGAAACAGAAAACTATTGAATTAAAAAATAAAACCAATAGTTGGTTATATGAAAAAAAACAGTAAAATTGATAAACCTCTGGTCAATTTCATTTAAAAAAAGAAAGAAGAAAACCAAATCACTAATATCATAAATGAAAATGGTGAACTCACCACCAAATGAGGAAATTAAAGTAAAATTTGGAATTATTTTGTCCAATTCTATGCCAATAAATTTGACAATTTAAGTGAAATGGACAAATATTTACAAAAATATAAGTTGCCCAGGTTAAATGAAGAGGAGAGTAAATACCTTAAAAACCTTGTCTCAGAAAAAGAAATTCAACAAGCCATCATTGAACTCCCTAAGAAAAAGTCTCCAGGGCCTGATGGATTCACAAGTGAATTCTATCAAACATTTAAGGAACAATTGGTTCCAATTCTATATAAACTCTTTGGAAAAATAGGGGAAGATGGAACTCTGCCTAACTTTCTATGACACCAATATGGTGCTAATGCCTAAACCAGGAAGAGTTAAAACAGAGAAAAAAAATTATAGACCTATCTCCCTGATGAATATAGATGCAAAAATCTTAAATAAAATCTTTGCAAAATGATTGCAACAACTTATCACTAGCATAATGCATTATGACCAAGTAGGATTTATCCCAGGAATGCAGGGTTGATTCAATATTAGGAAAACTGTTAGTATAATTAATTTTATCAACAATAAACCTATAAGAAATTATATGATTATATCAACAGATGCTGAAAAAGCTTTTGACAAACTACAGCACCCATTCCTACTAAAAAATAGTTTAGGAATGAATGGACTGTTCCTTAGAATAATAAGCAGTATCTATCTAAAAGCATCAATAAGCATTATATGCAACGGGGATAGGCTAGAGGCATTCCCAGTAAGATCAGGGATGTAACAAGGATGCCCATTATCACCACTACTATTTAATATTGTATTAGAAATGTTAGCTTCAGCAATAATAGAAGGAAAAGGAAATGGAAGGAATTAGAATGGGGAAGGAAGAGACAAAACTCTCACTCTTTGCTGATGACATGATGGTATACCTAGAGAATCACAAGAAATCATCCAAAAAACTACTGGAAACAATTAGCAATTTTAGCAAAGTTGTAGGTTATAAAATAAACCCTCATAAATCCTCAACTTTTCTATATATGTCTAGGAAGATACAGCAGGAAGAGCTAGAAAGAGAAATCCCATTCAAAGTAACCTTAGACAATATAAAATACCTGTGAGTCTATTTGCCAAGGCAGAATCAGAAATTTTTTGAAAACAATTACAAAACACTTCTCACATGAATAAAATCAGATTTAAATAACTGGGCAAACATCAACTGCTCATGGATAGGTTGAGCTAATATAATAAAAATGACAATTCTACCAAAACTAAACTACCTGTTTAGTACCCTATCAATCAAAATTCCAAAAAAATTACTTTTTTTTTATATAAACTATTTATTAATAGACGAGGCCAGTGAATATGTTTACTTCTTCTTGGACACACCCACAGTGTGACCCCTATGGCCTGTAGTCTTGGTGTGCTGGCCTTGGACCCGGAGACCCCAGAAGTGCCGAAGCCCCCAAAGCCCACGAATGTGCCCGAATCTTCTCCAGTTGTTCCAGATCTTCACGCAACTTATTGTCCAGACCATTGGCCAGAACCTGGCTATATTTTCCAACCTTTACATTCTTCTGCCTGTTGAGGAACCTGTCTGGAATCTTGTATTACTGTGGATTCTGCATGATGGTGATCACATGCTCTACCTCATCTTCTTCTTCTTCTTAATTATTTTTTTAGGTTTTTGCAAGGCAAATGGGGTTAAGTGGCTTGCCCAAGGCCACACAGCTAGGTAATTATTAAGTGTCTGAGAACAGATTTGAACCCAGGTACTCCTGACTCCAGGGCTGGTGCTTTATCCACTGAGCCACCTAGTCGCTCTTCCACCTCATCTTCAGTGAGCTCACTAGCCCTCTTGGTGAGGTCAATGTCTGCTTTCCTCAGTACTACATGAGCATATGTTCGACCCACACCCTTGATGGCTGTGATAGCAAAAGCTACTTTCCGTCGTCCATCAATGTTGGTGAGCACTCTCAAAATGTGCTGGAACTTCTCAGGGATTACAAGAGACATGGCTGCAACGGTGGTATGAGAGCCTTCTCTGGCAAAAAAAAATTACTTTAATGAGTTAGAAAAAATGGTGCGTAAATTCATATGGAGAAATAAAAAATCAAGAATTTCCAGGGATTCAATGAAAAAAAAGTGCAAAAGAAGGTGGATTAGCCTTACCAGATCTAAAATTATATTATAAAGCACCAGTCATCAAAACTGTCTTGTATTGGCTAAGAAATAGAGTGGTGGACCAGTGGAATAGACTAGGTACAATAGCAGGAAATGCTTATAGTATTCTGCTGTTTGATAAACCCAAAGAGTCCAGCTATTGGGATAAAAACTATCTCAGAGGAAAAACTGTTGGGAAAATTGGAAGTTAGTATGGAAGAAACTTAGATTAAACCAACACCTCACACCCTATACTGAGATAAGATCAAAATGGATACAGGATTTAGGCATAAAAAACAATATTATAAGCAAATGATTTTGATTACATTAAATTAAAAAGCTTTTGCACAGATAAAACCACTGTAACCAAGATCAAAAGAAATATAGTAAATTAGGAAACAATCTTTACCACGAGTATTTCTGACAAAAGACTCATTTCTAAAATATAGAGAACTGAGTCAAATTTTTACAAAGACAAGCCATTCCCCAATTCACAAATGGTCAAAGGATATACAAAGGCAATTTACAGATGAGGAAATCAAAGCGATCCATAGTCATATGAAAAATTGCTCTAAATTACTAATTATTAGAGAAATGCAAATTAAAACTTCTCTGAGGTACCACCTCACACCTCTCAGACCAGCCAATATGACCAGAAAAGACAATGATCAATGTTGGAAGGGATGTGGGAACTCTGGGACACTATTACAATGTTGGTGGAGCTGTGAACTCATCCAACCTTTCTGCAGAGAAATTTGGAACTACTCCCACAGGGCAATAAAAATGTGCATACCCTTTGATCCAGCAATACCACTACTGGGTCTATACCCTGAAGAGATGATGAAAAAGGGTAAAAACATCACTTGTACAAAAATATTCATAGCAGCCCTGTTTGTGATGGCAAAGAATTGGAAATCAAGTAAATGTCCTTCAATTGGGGAATGGCTTAGCAAACTGTGGTATATATATGTCATGGAACAATAGTGTTCTATTAGAAACCAGGAGGGACGGGATTTCAGGAAAACCTGGAGGGATTTGAATGAACTGATGCTGAGTGAGATGAGCAGAACCAGGAAAACACAGTACACCCTAACAGCAACATGGGGGTGATGTTCAACCTTGAAGGCCTTGCTCATTCCCTCAGTGTAACAATCAGGGACAATTTGGGACTGTCTGCAATGGAGAATACCATCTATATCCAGATAAAGAATTGTGGAGTTTGAACAAAGACCAAGGATTATTACCTTAAATTTAGGGAAAAAAATTGATATCTTATTGTCTGATCTTGCTGTCTCTTATACTTTATGTTTCTGCCATAAGGATATGTTTTCTCTCTCATCACATTCAATTTAGATCAGTGTATACCATGGAAACAATGTAAAGATTGGCAGATTGCCTTCTGTGGGGGGGGTGGGAGAAGAGAAGTAATAATTACCTAGCTGTGTAGCCTTGGGCAAGTCACTTAATCCCTTTTGCCTTGCAAAAACCTAAATAAATAAATAAACAAACAAATAAATATACAAGCAAACAAACAAATAAATAAATATTGTGAGAATTACAAAACTGTGGCAGAGAGTATTTGAACATCTGGTATTGGGAAAAATGGTGCAGAGACTTACTCAACACAGAGTTGCCACAGACATTCAATATGTTAAACAAAAAACAATGTGATATCTATCAAGTTTAAAGAATAAGTTATGCCTATCTATTTAAAGTTTACATACTTCTAATTTTGTCTTTATATCCCTATGACATAGGGGAAATTTATATTTTATAGTTATTAATCTGTACTTACTGTACAGACTACATAACTCTTCCTCCCCTCCCCCACCCCCAACTTATTGTCCAAGTTATAAGAGAGAGAGTGATGAATTTTTAATGAAATACCTTGCCCCTCCCTGGCAAAAGACAAACCTCTATTAACAAAACATTGGATCTCTGGCTTAGCCTGAAAAGATCTTCATACCTTATCTCTGCTCTTTGAGCTACTGAATCTCATCAACATATCTCCAGCCTACCACCCCACCACCATCCTCCTTAAAAACTCAGCTGGCTCTTTGGTTGAGCTTTGGTTGAAGTGTAGCCCACTTTTGGGGAGTGACAACCCTCGAACTCTCCTGCCCTTTTGCCCTTTTCCATTACTTATCCCCTGCCTTTGTAACCTTTGAATTAATATTTAAGCCTTTTTTCACCTTCCTGAGTAAGAATGATGAATTTTTTCACATCAAATGAACATAAGCATTAAGCCCCCTTTCTCTGAGTACATTTCCTCCTTCTTTACCTATATCTAGCTTAGTGACTGGCACAAAGTATGCAACTAAATGTTAGTTGGTTGATTAATTGAATGGTCCAGGTAAACTCCTTCCTGGAGTTTACTTGCAATTTTGCCCCATGGATAAAGAATGGGGCAGGGAAAGAGACTCTCAGGGGTCCATAAACAATGCAAATTTTTTTTTTGTCTGATGGATGGGGGGATGATAATGTTGAAGAAGAAATGTTGGAAATAAATTTGTCTAACCTTTCCTGTAATATTAAACTATTATCTGTTTGACATTTTTTGAGAGCCTCTGACTCTCTCTCTATTGTTCAGTTTAATCCTTTTCTCAAATGTAAATTCACGAAGATAATAGAAAGCAACCTCAGACTCTCCCCCCGCCCCCCACTTCTTGCACCTATCTGACTTTCAGCCTTCTGAGGTGTAAACCTGACCTCCAGGTGAGCAGTTGACCCCCTCCCCCGACTCCTCCCTGCACCAGGGATGGGCTAGGCTCTCTAGGCTCTCTCTCCACCCCCTTCTCCTTGCTGGATCCTTGTGATCCCAGCCCCATTCAGCTGAATCCACTTTGATCTAAGCCCAGCCAAAGTCTCATGTTTGTTTCCCTTTTTCCCTTTCTTTAGTATCCTTGTTGTTCTCCCCAGTCTGGCTTGTAACTGACTCTTCTTTGCTTATATTTAATATCTTCTTTAAAAACTCATCTTTTTTACCTTGTTAAAGAATTTGACCTGTGAACTTTTTTGTAGTAACCTGTGAACCTTTTTTTTTCAAGGCAGTGGGGTTAAGTGACTTGCCCATGGTCACATAGCTAGGGAATTAGTAAGTGTCTGAGGTCATATTTGAACTCAGGTCCTCCTGACTTGGGCCAGTGCTCTAACCACTGCATCATCTAGTTGCCCCTAACTTTTTTTTCATTTTTTTAATTTAATATTTATTCTCATTTTGTACAATTAATGTTATTTTTACATTAATAAAATATTCTTGTTTAAGAGTGAACGAGATACCCCCCCAATAAATATAGACTTGCTTCAGCGATAAAGTAAAGGGGAGAGAAAAAATTAAAATTAAAAAAAATAATAGTAATAATTGTAGATATGGCCAGGTGGAGCAATGGACGGAGCACCAGCCCTGGAGCCAAGAGCACCCGAGCCCACATCTGGCCCTGTACACCCAACAATCACCCAGCCATGTGAAATGTAAGCCACCTGAACCCCACTGCCCTGCAAAAACCAAAAAAAAGAAAAAAGACCCCCCCCCCAAATTAAATAGTAATAATAGTAGGGGTGGCTGGGTGGCGGACAGAGCATTGGCCCTTGAGCCAGGAGCACCCGGGGCCAAATCCGGCCTCAGACACCCAAGGATCATCCTGCTATGTGGCCCCAGGCAGGCCACCCAGCCCCATTTGCCCTGCACCCTCCTAATAATAATAATAATAATAATAATAATAATAAAAGATGTGCTTGAGTCTTTGTTGCAACACCAACAGCTCTGTTGTGGGTGGATCACATTCTTTATGATAAGTCCATCACAAAGTTACTTCCATATTTTTCCAGCGTTGCCATTGCTGATCGCAACTCCCTCCTTTCATATTTCTCCACTACCATGTACTATATTTTCTCTCTCCTTTCACTCTGACTCTGCTGTAGGGTCATTGAGTGGCGCAGCAGACAGATCCCTGGTCCTGGGGCCAAGAAGCCCTGAACCCCCATACCACGCCTTAGGCCCAGCATCCACCTGGCCCTATGGTCCCGGACAGGCCTTCCAATCCCAGCCCCTTGCAATAAGTAAAAAAAGAAAATGTGTTATATCTGACCACTCTCCCCACATGGTCCATCCTCTCCTCCATCACTCACACCCCCCCCCTTCCCCGTCCTCTCCTTCTTACTCCAGATGTCTGTACCCCATTGAGTATACATGCTGTTTCCTCTCCTAGCCACCTCTGATAAGGGTGAAGATTCCCTTGTTCCCCCTTCCTTCCCCCCTTCCATATCATTGCAATAGCTCATTATAATAAAGAAAAATCTTATATGAAATATCTTGGCCTATTCCCCCTCTTCTTTTTCTTTCTCCCATTCCATTTCCCTTTTTTTCTATTGACTTCATTTTTACACCATATTTTATCTTTGAATTAAGCTTTCTACTGTGCTTCAACTACAAAAGCTCCCTTTACCTGCTCTATTAACTGAGAAGGTTCATATGAGTATTATCAGCGTCACTTTTCTATACAGGAATACATGCCATTCGTCCTCATTAAGTCCCTCATATTTCCCCCCTCTCCTCCAATCTCTATGCTTCACCCTAGTCCTGTATCTGAAGATCAAACCTTCTGTTCAGCTCTGGCCATTCCAACAGGAACATTTGAAATTCCCCTGGTTCATTGAAAGTCCATCTTTTTCCCTGGAAGAGGAGGTTCAGTTTTGCTGGGTAGTTGATTCTCAGTTGCATTCTAAGCTCTTTTGCCTTCCGTTATATTGTATTCCAAGCCCTATGAGCTTCCAATGTAGCTGCTGCTAAGTCCTGTGTGATCCTGACTGCAGCTCCACGATATTTGAACTGTGTCCTTCTGGCTGCTTGTAATATTTTCTCTTTGACTTGGGAGTTCTGGAACTTGGCTATAATATTCCTAGGGGTTGGTTTTTTGGGATGTCTTTCTCGGGGGGATCGGTGGATTCTCTCCATTTCTATTTTGCCCTCTGTTTCTAGAATATCAGGGCAATTTTCCTGTAGTAATTCTTTGAAAATGATGTCAAGGTTCTTTTCCTGATCATGACTTTCAGGTATTCCAATAATTTTTAAATTATTTTTCCTAAGTCTGTTTTCTATATCAGTTGTTTTTTTCAATGAGATATTTCACATTTTCTTCTAATTTTTCATTCTTTTGGTTTTGAAGTATTGATTTCTGATTTCTGGCAAATTCATCAATCTCCCTGAATTCTCTTCTTTGTCTGAAGGATTTGTTCTCCTCAGAGAGTTTTCTTATCTCTTTTTCCATCTGGCTCATTCTGATTTTTAAAGCATTCTTCTCCTCCATAACTTTCTGAACTGTTTTATCCATTTCACCTAAGCTGGTTTTTAGCATGCTATTTTCTTCAGCATTTTTTTGGATTTCCTTGACTAGGCTGCTGACTTCATTTTCATGTTTTTCCTGCATCTCTCTCATTTCTTTTCCCAGTTTTTCTTCCAACTCCCTCATTTGATTTTCAAAGTCTTTTTTAATCTCTGTCATAGCCTGAGCCCAATTTCTGTTTTTCTTGGAGTCCTTAGATGTAGGAGCTTGTGCTTCCTCATCTTCAGACTGAGTATTTTGATCCTTCTTGGGCTCAATTGTGTTCCTCTTTTTTCTCTGCTTGCTCATTTTTTCCAGCCTGTGCCTGTTTTGGGGGTGCTTCCTGAGCTTTTGGGACACTCCTACAAGGGTTTCAGTGTGTGAGGCTCTGTCCTCCCTCCTGGTCTATGAATGCCCATAAGTGCCCCCCTCTGCCACAGGGCTGAGGTGGGGGGGGCTGCTGCTCTTCTGGGGGGGCCTAGACTGCGATCAGGATCTGAATGTGGTCAGAGCCCCAGAGTCCTGTTCCAGGGGCAAAGGACAGAGCTCACAGTCTCTCTTCACTCCCCTCCCTCTGTTCAATGAACTTATGTCCTGGGGGCTCCTGCTTGCTGGCTCCTGCTTGCTGGCTCCTGATTCTGTTTCCTGGATCTGGAATGCAGTGGCCTTGCTGCTCGCCTGTGTGCCCTGAGGGCTGGGCTCCACTTGCTCGCTCTGGCAGGGGTCCCCCGCTGGTCCCCCACTTTGTGCCCCATGTTCCCTGGGGCGCAAGTCAGGAAACTCCCATGCTGCAGCGGCTCCCAGTGCCCTGGGGCTGCCTCCGGGAGGCTGAAGTTCTTTCTCTGGTGGGCCACCCCTCCAGCGGGCCAGCCCTCCGACCCTGGGCGGGCAGAGCCTTTCTGCTCTTTTCCAGGTTACCTTGAGTAGGAGCACTGCCCCATTGGGTCTTCTGTGGGTTCTGTGTCTCGAAAATTTAGTTAAAGTCCTTAGTTTCAAAGATTTATGAGAGAGGTCCTAGGACACCCTCCACTCTTGTTGCCATCTTGGCTCCGCCCCCAGCATTAACTTTTCTGCCCCTAACTTTTGCAGTAAATTGTGAATTAAACTTTATACCCTTTCTTACCCTCCTGAATCAAAGAGTGTGATGATTTACTCACTCAAAAGAACCACTCCTGAATCTCCTAGATCTCCCTATCCCAGATGCTCTGGCTGTAATAATAAGATCCATTTCTCTTCCCTAAGCATTCTGTATTGGTACATACAGGTAAATTCTGTACCAGTCCCCTGATTTCAGATATTTTGAAAACCCATCTCTTTAATACCCTTAAAATTGTGTCACCCTAAGAATGGACCTTTTTTTTTTGCCTCAGTTGCTCCTCCCATTTTTGCTTTCTTTAGTGCATTTTCTACAATTAGGTGCTGTGAAATGAGAGTTGAAATGTAAAGGCTCCTCTTTCATGGATTGAACAAAGAGTTTGTGAAAAATAATTCATTTTTGTTCTCTTCTTTCTTTCAATCAGTTTGATGCATTACATAAACCATAGTGGGCCTCAATTTTTTTTTTTGGTGGAGGATCTTAAACTTAATGTAATGTTCACTACTAGTTTACCAAGTTATGAGGCTCATTTGTTTAACCACAAGAATGCTGACAAAGAGAACTCCATCCTGATTTGTTCAAATTTCCTGTCCAAACATGGCATGGGTGGCATGACTTGATGATTTGGAAAAACCCACAACTTATATTTCGACCTCTGGACCTCTCTTTTTTTTTTTATCCAATATAAACTAGTCATCATTTTATGATCACTTAGTCAGGGGAGATGTCCCATACTTCCTTAACAAGTAACTCCCCCCCCCCCCACTGCTATATCATTTTGATCCTCAAAAGTAAGTTCTATGATCTAATGGAATTCTATATTTCACTATGCTTCTTTTGTCTATTTGGAAACCCTTTGCAAATGAGGTCCTGGAAGGTGGCATCTCGGATTATGCAGAAGATCTTCATTGGAGAGGACTATGGACCTTTTAATAAAGTGCTATTGACTCAGAACTCTGCCTCAATATCTTTTATTGTTAGTTGGACAATGTTTTGCTTTGAACAAGTTTGCTTTGGAAATATTGGTAGATCTTTTATTTTCTGTCTTTGTTATCTGCTCTCCAGATTCATTCTTGGACCATCCCTCCCTCCCTATCTGCTTTCCATTTCAGAAATTACATCCTTAGTATGAATCTGTCTTGACATATTTTTAAGTATGTGTTCTAAAAGGGGCAGCTTAGGTGTCAATGCCCTGGAATCAGGAAGTCCTGAGGAGTTCATTGGCCTCAGACAATTACCTAGCCATGTGAGCTTGGGTAAGTCATGTAACCCCATTGCCTTGCAAAAACCATTACATACAAATATATATATAAAGAGAGAGAGCATAGTTTGTATATAATATATAGTTGTATAAAAATATATATGTATATATTCTAGAATTTTGTCAGAAAGTGAAGTGACTCTGGCTTATAGTTAGCCAATTTTATTTCCTTCCTTTTAAAAAAAATGAACATTTGCTTTTTCTTCTTACCTTCTTCATGGTCTTTTAAATATCACTGAATGTAATTTAGCAATCATTCTCTCCAATGCTTTTTACACTAAGGGATGCAGTTTCTCTGGGCCAGATAATTGAACTCAATAGAAGTGATAGGCTCTTATTCTCTCTCTAGAGAATTAAACTATAACCTGTTGTGGGTGAGGTGTCTACTGGTGAGGACAACTCTGAAACTGAATGGAGCAGAGGCTATGTATGCCTGGTTATCCTGGAAAGTTCATCTTGTAAGTTATTAGGACAGTGTAGGGCTAAGGTGAACACAATATCCAAAGTGCTTTTTCCCTTTTTAGGGAGATTATAATATATGAGATAGACTATTTTTAAACATTGTTAATATGAGTGTGAGAACCTTATATTGTGTTTTTTTTATATTAACAATATGAAACTATGAATTCTTTTCTGGAAAAAAAACCTTTAGCTATGAGATATTTGTAAGCTTTGGTTTGGAAATTGTCCTCAGAGCTCTACTCCAGAGTAGGGGACCTAATGAGCCATGAGATGAGAGAAGGTCTATCTCTTTTTTGGAGTCAGGTTGCCCCCAAATTTATAGGTGCTGTCCATTGTGGAACAGAAACTCACACTCTTGTAAAGACACTAATTTGGAGTTTACTAGTTGAGCAGCCACAGATAAATCATGGAACTTTTCCAAGCTTTGGTTTCCTTATCTGTAATATGGGATAGCTAAAGTAGTATCTGACTCATGGGACTTTTTGTAAGGTCCAAAGGAGATGAACTATGAAAGAACTTTGAAAATCTTAAAATCTTAAAAACTATACATAGATGTTATTTATGAAAAAGATTGATTTTTCTTCCTGGCCCTTGGACTTTTCCTCCCCATTAAAACCACAAAAATCAAATTAGATATGTACAGTATAAATTGTTTTATAAAATGCTTCCCAAATCTTAAACCATCATGGAAATGCAAGATACTATTATTCTAAAGGCCCATAAATACTTAAAAGAAATATCATAAGAAACTAATTTTAAATGGCAAATCTTAGAACTCCTACTCATTTAATGTTTCATAAAAATAATAATGTGTCACAAATCAAGTCAATAAGTATTTCTGAAGTATTATATATATATATATATATATATATATATATATATATATATATACAGAGAAAACAGTTTTAGCAAAAAACAAAGTGTTACTACTGTTGGTCACAAGGTGGAGATAAAGTCTTGTCTATTATTTGATTTTGAGATTCCAATTTGCTGGGAATTTTGCCAAAGTTAATACCTCAGAACTGAAGTGATAGTCATTTTAATAGTTATAGTGGTGCTTTATTATATACATTTTCACCTGCTTGGCTCAAGGATTTTCCATGTGGGAGGTGTATTCTGGGAAGATGACAATGTGTCAGAAATTGTAGGCTCTCCAAATTGCCCCATGAACAAAGATAAAACATTGTCTCAAAGTGAATATATAGTGGCAAAAATGAAAAGCCAGGGTAAAGCAGTTGTTTTCCTAAGTCTAAGGGATCTCAGGAAAGAAAACTTCTAGGGGCAGAGGATTGACTTGATTAAAGTGCAAACATCTCTAGATGAATCAACAAACAAAAAGCCCTGGGGACAGCTGGATCTGGAAGAAGCTTTAGTTTCAGGAATTTTCGCCTCTAGGAGAGTATGGGAGTCTGATGAGTAAGTTGTAGAGAATGGAAGGAGCCTCTACTCTCTTGGGATGTCACCCACAGCTGTGGTCCTTGGCTGTAGCTGGGGGTGAGAAGGATCTAGCAAACACCAAATGAGGAAAATTTTTTTTTAAAAATAAGGGCAATTCAAGAAAATCAAGAAAATTATGAAGAGTCAAGTAAGTGGGGAAGCTAGGTGGTGCAGTGGATAGAACACTGACCCTGGAGTCAGGAGGACCTGAGTTCAAATCCAGCTTCAGACACTTAATAATTGCCTAGCTGTGTGACCTTGGATAAGTCACTTAACCCCATTGCCTTGCAAAAGCCAAAACAAGAACAACAAAAGAGTCAAACAAGAGATCCAAGAACTTAAGAGGGGAAAATAACTCTTTGAAAACTAGAATTAGACAAGAAGAATCAAATGATATTAAAAAAATAAAAATTAAAAAACAAAATCAAAAGAATGAGAAAATTAGAAGAGAATATGAAACATCTCATTAGAAAAACAATTGAGCTGGAGAATAATCTAGGAGAAATTATATAAGAATTGTTGGATAACCTGAAAATTAAGAGTAAAAGAATCTTGATATAATATTATCAGACATTAAGGGAAAATTAAGGAAAGTTTTCCTGAAGTTCGAGAGCAAGAAGGTATCACGGAAATAGGAAAAAAATCCAGGGTCAGTACCTAAAAGAGGTCCCAGGATGAAACTTACAGGAATATCATAGCCAAGGTTCAAAGCTTCAAGATTCAGAAGAAATATTACAAGCAACAAAGGAAAAAAAACAATTTAAATATCATAGATCTATAATCAGGATTACATATGATCTAGTACCTTCTACATTAAAAGATTATAAGTCTTGGAACATTAGATTTCAAAGAGCAAAAGAAAATAACAGTAAATTTCAGTATAATTCTGAATAAAAAAATGTATATTTAATGAATTGAAAGACTTCCATGTAGTTGTGACAAAAAAGACCAGAACTCAATGGAAAATCTGATATATATAAGATCCAGAAAAAAATAGAAGATAAACATTAAAAATAAATTATAAGGGAATTAAGAGCAAACTATTTACTTCTTGTATGTGAAAATGTTTTCAGGTTTCTTAAGACTGTCATTATTACTTTGGTAGTTTGAGAAAGGCTGAGGCTTAGTTGAGCATAATGAGGTGAGTCCAAAAGACAAAATTGGGTAAGACAAGATAAAAAGGAATAATTATATCATACAAATGAAGCATAAAAGAAAGAACTGATACAGAAGAAGCAGATGGAAGTAGAGGTGCTCATCTGCTCTGAATCAAAGAGGGAACAATGTGTTTAGAAAAGTATAAAAGTCTTCTAAATTTATAAATAAATAAGGCTAGGAGAAAGGATGAGAGAGACTTTTAGAAGGGTGTATAGTGAGGATAAGAAGAGACTATTGGGGAGGTAGAATAAGGAATAGAAAAGGAAGGGGAGAGGATAAGAAAGGGAGTCCTTAAAAGGGTATGGATAAGGATTGTAGTGTTAAAAGTAAACTAGATGTATGCAGAGTGATATTGAAAAAGAGAGGCTAAGTCATGAGGAAAAAATGGAATGGAGGGAAAAACACAAATATTAATTATAATTTTGAATATTACTGGGATGAACTCACCCATCAAACAAATAGTGCCAAATGGCTTAAAAATCAGAATCCTTCAATATGCTGTTTATTAAAAATACATTTAAAAATGAGAGATAAACAGAGTTAAAATAAAGGGCTGGAGTAGAATTTATTATACTGGTGATCATGATCTCAAACAAAGTTAAAAAATAGATTATTTTTAAAAAAAGATAAACAGGGACACTATAACATGGTTGTCAAATCCAGAAAATAAATGACTAAAGACTCTCAGAAATTATACAACCCCTGTTGACTCTGAAAAATACTAAAGAGCTCACAGAGGTTACATGCCAACTATCAAATTCTGAAAAATAAAATAAAACCAAAGTGGTTATAAGCAAAAGGCATTCTTTAGTTTGTTAGAAGAGGAAAACTGGATACGTGCTAGGGTCTGCTCTAGGACCAAGACAACCAATTGATATATATGGTTGTGGCTAGACAAAGAACTAAGCAATGTGGTGTGACCAAATAGTGAGGTATAAAAGCAACAATGAGGCAGGTTTACCTCATGACAGGAGTCTATTCATAAGAGGACTTTATGACTGGAAGGTGGTTCCTGAAGGGCTTGCCTGAGCAGGGACCACCTGGGACTGGTTTGAACCAATTCTCTGATTCAGCTACAGAAGAGTTCATCCAGAGGGTAAGCAAAGATTATTATTATGTACAACTTCCTTGCTGGACCTTAGCTCAAAAAACCAAAGTGTCTCTTAAAAGTAAAAAGAGAAGGGTGGCTAGGTGGCACAGTGGATAAAGCACCGGCCCTGGAGTCAGGAGTGCCTGGGTTCAAATCCGGTCTCAGACACTTAATAATTACCTATCTGTGTGGCATTGGGCAAGCCACTTAACCCCATTTGCCTTGCAAAAACCTAAAAAAAAAAAAAAGTAAAAAGAGAGAGGAGTGAAAAGAGAGGGCTGGAACTTCTGGGAGCCAAGTTGACAGAGTAAGAAGGAAATCACCATAACTCTTACATATTCACCTGCAAACAATAATAAAATTGCTTTCCCAAACAATTTCTGAAACAGCAGAACCAGAAAAAAGATAGGGGTGAAACAATCTTTGAGCCCAAGACTCTTGAAAGATCAGCAAGAAAGGTCTGTCTAACTCAGGTAAAAGGGAAATGCAGTCCAGGACAGGAAGCATCCCCGCAAACCTGTAATAAGCCTCCCCTCAGCAAACCAGCAGGTGATCTTGAGGCCCTGTGTGGTAGAGCAGGCAAATATCAACAGCAGTACCCTCCACATGTTTCAGCATAGCCAGGGGAATCAGCAGACTCCAGCTCCTAGAACCATCACAAACTGCAGTATAGCCCATCCTCCAGTGGCTAGACTTCCACGTGCTTCAGCACAGCCCTGGGAAACATAGAAACAGCCCACAGTCCTCATTACATGCAAGACATCAGCATTAGGACCTTGGCTCAGCACCAGCTAAGTTGCTTGACCCCTATAGCCTCCAGCAGGGCCACCCCCTCCCCAGTGCAATGTCAGACACGAGGATCCTCTGAAACTCTGGGGGCAACATCAGTACAGCACCAGATGAAATAGCTAAGGCTTGCAGCCCCTGGCACAAGAAACCTGAAACAGTGCCTCTTCCATCCCAGGAAGAAAGCTCAAATTTAAAAGAAAGGAAAAATGACAAAAAGATGAGCCAAACAACAACAGCAAAAAGAATTTGACTAGAAAGTTATGGTGACAAGGAAGAACAAGATACAAACTCAATGGAGGACAACAATGATAAATTATACCATCCATTCCAAAGACAGAGCTGATGGTATCTGAAAACAGATTGAAGCAAACTTTCTTTTTTGCTTTTCATGATTACACATTTTAAAAACTATATTAAGTAACTTGGGAAGAAGGGAGAGAATTTGGAACTCAAAGTTTTGGAAGTGAATGTTGAAGCTTGTTTTTGCATGTGATGGTGAGGGAGGAATAAAATAATATAAAATAAAATGTAAAAAAAAGAATTCAACAATGTCAAAATACCTATTGGCAAAATCTCAAAGAAAAATGGAAAATGATCTCAAGCCCAGAAAGAACTCATGGAAGAACTCAAAAAGAGCTTTAAAAATCATATGAGACATTGGAGAAAAATTGGGAAAGAAAAGAGAGTGATGCAAGAAAATTATGAAAAAAAAGTCAACACTTGGAAAAAGGAAAGAATTGCTTAAAAAGTAGAATTGACCAAATGGAAGAGAGATACAAAAATCAACCGAAGAAAACAATTTCTTAAAAAGTGCAATCAACCAAATAGAAAAGTAAAAAGTTAACTGAGGAAAACAATTCCTTAAAAATTAGAATTTAGCAACTAGAGGTTAAGTATTCTATGAGATATCAAGAATCAACCAAACAAATTCAAATGAATGAAAAAATAATAGAAAACATAAAACAACTCATTGGAAAAAAGCACTTGACTCAGAAAATAGAACCAGGGAAGACAATCTCAGAATCATTGAACCACCTGAGACCATAATCAAAAGGAGGACCTAGACAGCATCTTTCAAGAAATTATCAAATAAAACTTCCCTGTTAGTCTGGAACCATAGAGCAAAATAGGCATTGAAAGAATTCACCTCAGGAAAGAGGAAAAACTTTACTATTTACATTATAGTCAAGTTACAGATCTATCAGGTCAAGGAAAAAAAATTCTATAAGTGGCCATGAAAGAAATAATCCATATGTTGGGGAGCCATGATCAAATCACTTGGGATTTAGGAACCGCAACATTAAAGGATCAGAGGTCATGGAACATGATATTTTGGAAAGCAAAAGAGTACTACAAATAAGAGTCATCTATCCTAGTGGAATTAACATAATATTCCAAGGGGGAAAATGGTAATTCAATGAAGTAGAAGGATTTCAAACTTTTATTAGAAAACCAGTATTAAATAAAAATTTTGATCTCTAATATCAAAACCCGAGAAAAACCTAAAAAGAAAAAAAGGGAAAAGAAAATTTAAGGGATTGAGAAGAGTTGAACCGTTTACATCTCTACATGGAAAGATGATACTTGTAATTCTTAAAAATTATACCAGCTAGAAGGAATATACATATGCAGAAGTTTTAGTTTTAGGTGAATTTGAGGTAAAGACATAAAAAATAATTAAGGGATAAGAAAGAGGAGCACATTGGGTGCAAAAGGAAGGGAGAGACAGAATGGGGTAAATTATTTCACATGAAAAGATGTGGAAAAAACCTTATTACATTGGAGGGAAAAATGAGAACCTCATTCTCATCTGTATTGACTAAAGAAGAAATAATATACATACACAATCCGTTGAATATAGAAATCTATCTTATTCAACAGAAAAGTAGAAAGGGAGAGATTAAGTAAAGATTGAGGGTGGGATGGAGGTGGAGCAGAATGGGGACTGACAGAAGAGAGGGCAAACCAGAGGAGGTAAAAATGTAAAAGAAGAAAAATGATAAATAGGAGAAAAAATAAGTTGGAGAGAAATACACAGAAATCATAACTGTGAATGCGAATGAAATGAACTCACCCATAAAACAGAAGCAGATAGCAGAGTGCATCAAAAATCAAAACCCTAGAAGAAATAGAAGAAATGGACTTGAAGCAGAGAGTCATACCACAGTAAAGGTAAAGGGCTAGAACAGAATGTATTGTGCTTTAGCTGAAATTTTAAAAAATGAAGAATTAGCAATCCTGATTTCAGATAAAGCAAAAGCAATAATAGACCTAATTAAAAACTAAGAAAGAAAACTGTATTTTGCTAAAAAAAAAAGTACTATAGACAATGAAAAGATATCAACTAAATATATATGCATGGAATTTTATAGTATTCAAATTCTTAAATAGATAATTTTGATTATATTAAATCAAAAGGCAATTTGCACAAACAAAACCAACACAACCAAAATTAGAGGGAAGGCTAAAAGTTGGGAAACAATCTTTACAGCAAATGTCTCTGATTAAAAGGGCTCATTTTTTCTTATTTTTTTTTTTAGGTTTTTGCAAGACAAACTGGGTTAAATAGCTTGCCCAAGGCCACACAGCTAGGCAATTATTGAGTGTCTGAGACAAGATTTGAACCCACATACTCCTGACTCCAGGGCTGGTGCTTTATCCACCGCGCCACCTGGCCGCTCCCTTCATTTTTCAAATATATAGAGAACTGAGCCAAATTTATAAGAATACAAACCATTCCAGTTGATAAAGGGTTCAAGGATTTGAACAGGCAGTTTTCAGATGAAGAAATTAAAGCTATCTATAGGCATATGAGGAAGTCCTTTAAGTCCTTTAAATCATTTTTGATTAGAGAAATGCAAATTAAAACAACTCTGAGGTACTATCTCACACACCTATCAGAGTGACTAACTGCTAAAAAAAAAAAAAAAAGAAAAGTGATTGCAAAGCAAATATTTGGCTGGTTGTGAATTCAACTTGGCCAGATTTGAATTCCATATATGGATCTGGATGTAGTCACAGTTATATAATTTGTTTATAGTTATGATACTTATGTAACCCTAAAAATTGACTTATAGTCAGCTTTGTTTGATTTTCCTAGATTATCATCTATCTATCTATCTGTCTATCACTTTGTGTTCACACAGTGTGGATCTGTATTCTGTAGTCTCTTGTTGTGATCATTACACATCAAATAAAATGGTATGATTTTTTTTTCCTTTCTACTCCTAACTGTTCTTTGATCTGTCTGAATCTCAGACTGTGAGGAGAGGAGTTCCTGACCTATAGTGATAAATGTTGAGGCAGAATAGGAAAATTGGGATACTAATGGAATTGTGAACTGATCCAACCATTCTGAAAAGCAATTTGGAACTACATCCAAAGGGAAGTCAAACCATGCATATCCTTTGATCCAAAGGAAAAACTGGCATTATCTATTAGTCCATGGAGTGACAGGTTAGGATATACCAGGTTGTAGTATGTCATCATATGGCACAGACTTGGGCTTGCCTGGCATTGTGGAGTGCTGTGGTTGTCTCACTCATATGGGAAGTAGAAAAAGCATTTAAGACCAAGAGACTCCCACAGTAGCCAGACCATCTTTAATAGTCCTGTTTCCTTAAAAAAAAAAAATCAAACCCCAAGATGTTTGCTTCTGGTATAAGCAAGTGTGAAGGATGCCTTACACAGCTTATCCCTCACTTTAATAAACATAATTGTGCAATTCACACTTCCAATAATTTGATTGGTTGGTATAGTCTTCTTTGTTCTTTGAAGGACTACTACTAGTAGTAGTAGTAGTAGTAGTAGTAGTAGTAGTGATAGTAATAGTAGTAGTGGTAGTAGTAATAGTAGTAGTAGTAGTAATAGTAGTAGTAGTAGTAATAGTAATGTTGGTAGTAGTAGTAGTAGGAATGGTGGTAGTAGTAGTAGGAATGGTAGTAGTAGTAATAGTAATAGTAGTAGTAGTAGTAATAGTAGTAGTAGTAGTAGTAATAGTAATGGTAGTAGTAGTAGTAGTAGTAGTAATGGTGGTAGTAGTAGTAGTAGTAATGGTAGTAGTAGTGATAGTAATAGTAGTAGTAATGGTAGTAATAGTAGTAGTAGTAATAGTAATAGTAGTAATAGTAGTAAGTAGTAGTAGTAATAGTAATGGTAGTAGTAGTAGTAGTAGTAGTAATGGTAGTAGTAGTAGTGATAGTAATAGTAGTAGTAATGGTAGTAATAATAGTAGTAGTAGTAGTAATAGTAATAGTAGTAGTGATAGTAGTAATAGTAGTAGTAGTAGTAGTAATGGTGGTAGTAGTAGTAGTAATGGTAATAGTAGTGGTAGTAGTAGTAATAGTAGTAGTAGTAGTAATAGTAGTAGTAGTAGTAGTAATAGTAGTAGTAGTAGTAGTAGTAATAGTAATGGTAGTAGTAGTAGTAGTAATGGTGGTAGTAGTAGTAGTAATGGTAATAGTAGTAGTAGTAGTAATGGTAGTAGTAGTAGTAGTAATGGTAGTAGTAGTAGTGATAGTAATAGTAGTAGTAGTAATGGTAGTAATAGTAGTAGTAGTAGTAGTAGTAGTAGTAGTAGTAGTAGTAGTAGAAGCAGCAGCAACACCATTACTAGATCTGTATCCCAAAGAATCATGAAAAAGGGGAAAGGACACAAATGTGCAAAAATATTAACAGTAGTCTTTTCATGGTAGCAAAATATTAGAATATGAGGGGATGTCTATCAATTTGGGAATGGGTGAACAAATTGCATGATATTAATTAAATGAAATATTATTGTACAATAAGAAATGATGAAGAGGCAGATTTCAGAAAAACTTGGAAAGTGATAAATTAATAAGTTTGTGGGGGGAGGGGGAGGGAAGTAAAGTGGTAAATTCAAAATTTTGTTGTCTCTTTCCCCTAAATAATGATGGGGAATAGATGAGGAATGGCATTTTTATCCCAGGAGTTGGTTTCTTGATGGGACCTATCAGAGAAGTGCATACCCTATAGGCATCATTGCAAAACTCCCAATAGGGCAAAGCAAGCAAGCAGATAGAGCACTAGATCTTGTCTAGTCAGTGGCTGTAATAAGCAGAATAAAATAAGGGGAAGTCAAGAATGTAGGGGGGGGGGGAATGCCAACACACTTAAATCAAAGTCTTGATGGTTGGATAAACACATTATAAAAGGGAAGAGGGGGACTAAACCTAGGACAATATATTCAGCCCTCATCGAGAACCTTGGGACATCTGTCTTATCTGGATATTAGCTGCTTCTGGGTCTATACTAGATGAACCTTGAGGTTCCTCAAGGGTTCTGCTGTCCAGTCAGGAATGGACATTTCCTTAGATAATCCAGGAATCCACTTCTATAAATTTGGCAACTGTGGGAATAGTCAGAATGACCTAGAAAGGGCTCTTAAATTGAGGTGAGGAGTGAACAGATGAAATTTACTGAATTCAGAAAAGGAAGTATCCCATTCTCCAAATATATGTAACATCAAAACAATGTGATGGATCGGCACAGGATTAGATTTTAGATGACATATATGGGTTGCTTGAGATGAAGAAATGTGAAAAAATTCCTTGGATCCAATCTTTGGATCTGAGTGTCTGGTCAATCTAGGGTTTTAGGGATAAAAGGGCCTCTAAACAGCACAGAGAGATGGTTCAGTTTCTCAGTCACACAGGACTAGGTTCAAACAATTCAATAAGGTTTTCCCCCCTTAATTCCCACAATTCAATAAAATTTTTTTTTTCACAAGACAGAAGTTGGAGTAAACACATAATTGAACAGATACTAAGCCAGTTCCAGAAATTGAACCACAAGATATGATTCACCCAATTCCCACTATTAATTATTTGCTATTCAAACCCCCTCAATTCACTCATTTTTTTTGCCTTATAGGGGAGTGGGCAACCTAATCTCTCCTTGAATCACTTATTTATAAGCCAAATCTATAAGATTTGTCATAAATTCATAATATAATTTAATTCATTATGTAATAATGAATCAGACTACTTATCAAACTACTTAGAGAGCAGACAATGGATTACTTTTGTTCTTTCTTTCTTTTTTAAATTTTAGGGGTTTTTTTTGGCAAGGCAATGGGGTTAAGTGACTTGTCCAAGGCCACGCAGCTAGGTAATTATTAAGAGGCTGGATTTGAACTCAGATACTCCTGACTCCAGCACCGGTGCTCTATCTACTGCACCACCTAGCTGCCCCCAGTGGATTACTTTTGATAGCCAAGAAAATTTAAGCATAAACAGCACGAAACAAAAGACCAAATCAATACAATAATTGTCATCAATATTAACTTCTATCAAGTCTCCTTACATAGTAACTCATTCTCAATGTCCTTTTTAAGCACCACATTTTGAGTCCTAGATAATCTCATGTAATTGTCTGATACCTAAATATTTTCTCTTGGACAATAGGCTTCATTTTCAGGACTGTCTCAAATCTAGAGGTTCCTAAATAATTTTACTAGTAACAAGACTTAATACAATGTAAAACAATTACTTGAATCTGGTTCTCCAATTCTGTAACCAGAGATTTTCAATTTATATACCATTTGCTGTTTCTATTCTTACCTATAACCTGTACCTGATATAAGGATCATTTTTTTTTTAATTCATGTTGGTCCAACCATAAAGTAAACTATTCTACTTTTTAAAATAAACAGATTGATCCTTTTAAAAACAGGAAAATAGTTTCACTTCCTTTAATGTTATCAATACAACTTGGTATGCAAAATTCTTAATACATTTTTGAAAAAATATTAATAAAACATACTTGCAGCCTTAATTTCTATGATAAAGAACTTGGGAAGTGAGCATATGCATGTATATATTTCTTTTTTTTTTTAGTTTTTTTTTGCAAGGCAAATGGAGTTAAGTGACTTGCCCAAGGCCACACAGCTAGGTCATTATTAAGTATCTGAGGCCAGATTTGAACCCAGGTACTCCTGACTCCAAGGCTGGTGCTCCATCCACTGCACCACCTAGCCACCCCTGAAGCTACATTTTTTAAACCAATCTAGACCCTTTGATAATAATAATAATAATGAAAATTCACTCATAGTGAAATTATTATCTGTTTCATAACAAACTATATCTCCTACAATATTTTCAAATATTTATTTTTTATCACTTCCTTTTAAAAGATCAATTCATAATCTAATGGCATCTAGTTTAAAAGAGAAGTTTTATCTAATAGTATTTCTGTTACAAAGGTCTCAAATTGGGGCGGCTAGGTGACGCAGTGGGTAAAGCACCAGCCCTGGAGTCAGGAGTATCTGGGTTCAAATCCGGCCTCAGACACTTAATAATGACCTAGCTGTGTGGCCTTGGACAAGCCATTTAACCCCATTTGCCTTGCAAAAAAAAAAAGAAACCTAAAAAAACCCCAAAGGTCTCAAATTTCACAATATAAGAGAATTTAGAAATATAATAATAACTACAACAGAAATAGTCATACATTTTATTTTATTTTTTTATTTTAAGGCAATGGGGTTAAGTGGCTTACCCAAGGCCACACAGCTAGGTCATTATTAAGTGTCTGAGGCCATATTTGAACTCAGATCCTCCTGATTCCAGGGCCGGTGCTCTATCCATTGTGCCACCTAGCTGCCCAAGTCATGCATTTTAAACACAAAGCAAAACTTCAGATGATAGCAATTCAGTTGAAAGCATTTCCAAATTATCCTATATTAACAAATCATTATTTTTTATTACCTTTGCCATTTTAAAAAAAACACTTCAGAATCACCAGGTATGGAAAAATCATATTCAGTTAAAGAAATAATAGTAATGAGGAGCAGCTAGGTGGCATAGTGGATAGAGCACTGGCCCTGAAGTCAGGAATACCTGAGTTCAAATCCTACCTCAAACATTTAATAATTGTCTAGCTGTGTGACCTAGGGCAAGCCACTTAACCCCATTGCCTTAAATAAATAAAATTTATAAAAGAAATAATATTAATAATAATAATGATAATATAGGGTTTAGCATGTGCCAGGTACCGTGTTAAGCACTTTACAATCATTATATTACTTTTGATCCTCACAATCCTGGGAGATAGGAATCATTATTGGTTTTCTCTTTATAGATCAGGAAATTGAGATAAACACATCAGACTACTTGCTTAAGATTACACAGTTAGCAGATTTCTGCAGTTAGAATGTAATTGAAGTTTCCCTGCATTTTTTTTCAGTATTTTTTTTCCAACAACTTTATTTGGGCACCCGATCTGAGACGAGAAAGGTTAACAAGAGGCGGCTATAAAGTTAAAACTATATTACTTTTTTCACACTGAGATTACTTCCAAACTAAGCTGCCTTCTTTCATTGCTCTAATATAATAAGACTTTCCATCTTAAATGGAAAAAAAATTATTTAAGTGTAATTTACTTTTAAAATTATTAATAGAATTTAATTCTTATTTTTCTTTAAAATAAATTCTACCCCAAGAGTCACTAAGCTTTTTCAGAAAGGACTGCAATCCTGAATTACCCTAAGTCCCAGGAATTCTCTCCTGCAATCTTAAAATGATTAATTTGCCAACTCCTTAGTGATTAATCCCCAAATCTTAAACTCCAAACAGACAAAATCTAAGAATTTTTTGGCAGTTCTAGACTTGCATGAAATAATGAAAATTGAAATGAGTAGAACCAAGCAAAAATTCTGTATAGTAACAGCAAGATTGTTTTAAGAACAACTTGAGCAAGCAAGTCATTTTGAGTATTATAAATACCCAAGCAGGGGCAGCTAGGTGGCACAGTGGATAGAGCACCAGCACTGGAGTCAGGAGTACCTGGGTTCAAATCTGGTCTCAGACATTTAATAATTACCTAGCTGTGTGGCCTTGGGCAAGCCACTTAACCCCATTTGCCTTGCCAAAAATCTAAAATAAATAAATAAACAAACAAATGAATAAATAAATGAATAAATAAATACCCAAGTTAACTACAAAGGACATGAAGGAAGATACTATCTTCATCTTGAGAATGAATCGATAAACAGAAGTATATATAATATGTATATGTATATATATATATATATATACATAAATAATGTGTGTGTGTGGGGGGGGGTGTTTGTGTCTAATGGCAGCCCTCTCTAGGGCTGGAATGGGGGAGGGATAAAAAGGCAGTTTCATGAAAACTTTATTATAGATTTAAAAGGGAAAGCAAGTTGTACTTAATAGACTTTCAGTTACATGTACAATTCTCTTTTCTATTCTACTTTATTATGGAAATGGTTGTTTAATTTTTTTTAAGTTCATAGTAAAAAAAAGGGGGGGGGATTTGCTCATCAAATGAATGAATTCAATGAGCATTTACATGGTTCCAGCCTGAAAAAAAGTCTAAGGATTTCTGATTACCAAGAGACTCCAGGGTTATACTTAGAACAGGTTGAAAATTATACTTTGTCACCCTTTTTTTCTTTTCTTCTCCTCTCCTTCAGAGAACCCAAAAGGAAATTCTGGAACATATATATATATATATATATATATATATATATATATATATATATATATATGTAAAATTACCTATGGTTGCCCTAAGTAATAACCACAGGGGACCTTTGTAGGATATATATTGTGACTGAATTAGTTTATAATTCTGATCAAGACCAGACCTATATTTGTTCCAAAATCCAACATGTCACTGAATAAAAATTAATTTCTAAATTTCATTCTAAGTTTTTATAAGGCAAAGAACTGAAAAGAATAATATATCATCTATTAATTGGGCCATTTAGAAGAGCTCATAATCAGTAGAGAATCCATCTTCCATTCAGACCATGCAAAATCTTTTCCTAATACTTGTGAACCCCTTAGGTAAGTGCCTGACTTCCTGTCACATATCATTTGCTGTGGATATTCAAGATACCATTGTAGCAGATAATTTCACAACCACCATTATTGATGTGCTTTTGTTTCTTTTGTCAAATTTTGAGAATTTTTAAACTACAAAGCATGGAACAAGAATCCAGCAGAAATTCAATATAAAGAGAAGGTAAAGATTGAATAGCTGCCCTGGATGAGTTCATGTCTTTGGACCCAGGTGAACTACATTCTACCTCCTGTACCAAGAAAATTGGAAGATATGAGTGCTGAAACACTCTCAGTGATCTTTGTTAAGTCAAACAACATTGATTAAATGTCTACATACTAATACAAGAGATACAAAAAGAGGCAAAAGATAGTTCCTACACACAAGGAGCTTACAATCTAATGAAGGGGCTAATACACAAACAAATATTTAAAAAACAAGATAAATGGGAATAACTAACAGAGGGAAGGCACTAGGGTTAAAAGAGGATAGGAAAGGATTCCTGCAAAAGATGGAATTTTGTATTGGACTTGAAGTCAAAAATGGGAATAGATTGAATTGAGGAAGAGATCGTTTCAAGCATGGGGAACAGCCAGAGAAAATGCCCTAAGCAAAAAGATGGGGTGTTTTGATCATGGAAAAGTAAAAACCCATGTCACTGGATCAAAGAAACACATAGTGGGGAATAAGGTATAAGAAGACTGAAAAAGTAGGAGGGGGGCTAAATTTAAAAGAGTTTTGAATGCCAAACAAAGATTTTGTATTTGATTATGGAGACTGGTACTTTATATTACTACAGATTATTGGGAACTACCATATGGTAGAGTAGACAGAGTCCTGGGTCTTGAGTCAGGATGACACCTTTAGCTGAGTTCGAATTTGGCCTCAGACTCTGGCCTCAGACTTGTGCAAGTCACTTAACCTCTGTTTGCCTCAGTACCTCATTTGTCAAATGAAATGGAGAAGAAAATGGCAAATCACTCCAATATATTTGCCAAGAATATTCCAAATTGGGTCATGAAGAGTTGTATATGACTGAAAAAACTGAACTATATTTTCATTATTATTAATAATAATATTAAGTAGAAAGGTGACAAGGTTGGATCTTTGCTTTAGGAAAATCACTTTAGTTGACTACATAGAGGGTAGATGGGACAGAGAAAGACTTGAGGAAGGCAGGCCCACCTGTAATAATCTACTATAAAAATCTACTGTAAAAAAGTTATCAAAATAATCCAAGTGTGAAAAGACTTATATTAGATAGTGTTGGAGGAAAAAAAGAAGGCTTATTTGAGAAATATTGCAAAAGTAAAATTGATAGGCCTTAATAAAAGATACAAAGAGGGGGTGAGAAAGTGAGGAGTTAAGGATGACACCCAGGTTTCAAGTCTGAAGGAGTGGAAGGATGGTATTGCCTTCTATAATGACAAGAAATGGGGAAAGGATTTAGGGAGAATGATAATGAATTTTATTTTAGACATGTTGAGTTTTAAGATATCTACTGAACATCTAGTTTGAGATGTCTGAAAGGCAGTTGGAAATGAGAGATTGGAGGTTAGGAGAGAGGTCAGAGAAGGAAAGATAGTTTTGAAAATTATTAGTGTAGATCTGATAGCAATGGGAGTTGATCAGATCACCAAGTGAACTTGTAGAGGGAGAAGAGAAGAGAGATGATGAGAGAACTATGATTTTGGGGAGATTGTGGAGAACTGGAATTCTGGCACAGGATTGATTTTTTAAAAAAGGAAGACAGAAGAATCTGCAGAATCTACAAAGTGTATGTTAGTGAGTTAAGACTGATTCTTGGCAAAATTCTAGAAAGTATTATTAAAGAGGTGATATTAAAGAGGTGATCATAGAGAACTAGCATGGCTCCATTAAGACAAAGGTCATGCTAGACTAAACTCCTTTTCTTTTCTGACAAATTAGGCGAGCAGGAATATTGTAAAGTTACCTAAATTAGCAAGGGAAATAAAAAAGTAGATTACAGAAAGTAGATAGTAGAATAGTATACAGGAAACCGAGCCTTTCACAGACTGTATTGTCAAACTATCCATAATTGGACTGGCTCCTTCTTGGGTAAAGTTCTGGTTTTTCTTTTTGGTCTCTATTTTCCCCAGTACATCCTCCTTGTTTCTTAATTCTGTAACCTTAGGCAAGTCATCCAAACTTTCCAGACCTCAGTTTCCTCATTCCTCAAAATGAGGGGGTTGTATTAGATGACCTCTTCCCTTCCAACTTCAATTCTATAATCCTAAGATTCCAAGACTAGTCTTCCAGCCTCTAAGCAACAGCTATCTTTCTATTATCTTTTTCCTGTATATATGGAAAATGTAGCACAGAGTTGCTGCCCTCCTTTGCAACCCCATCCTCATTTTTTTGTCAAAGATTTTGAATTATTGTTGTTATTGAATTGTTTCAGTCCTGTCCTGTTATTGTGACCTCATTTGCTTTTTTTTTTAGTTTTTGCAAGGCAGTGGGGTTAAGTGACTTGCCCAAGATCACACAGCTAGGTAATTATTAAGCATCTGAGGTCATATTTGAACTCAGATCCTCCTGACTGGCTGGTGCTCTATCCACTACACCACCTAGCTGCCCTTGCTTTTTTTTTTTTTGGTAAAGATGCTGGAGTGATTTGTCACTTCTTTCTTTAGGTCATTTGTTAGATGAGGAAACTGAGGAAAACAGGGTTAAGTGACTTGCCAAGAGTACACAGCAAGTAAGTGCTGAGGTCAGATTTGAACTCAGGAAAATGAGTCTTCCTGACTTCAAGACAGGATTTCTATCTACTGCTCTAACTGCTCAATTGCATTATTGTGTGTTTCTATTCTTTTAAACTCAACCTTCTGTCCTTTGTTTGATTATGTGAATAAATAGTACAACATACTGAGATGATGATGACAGCCAAAAACAAACAAAAAGGAAACACAATTCCCAAACACTCTGTTTATTAGAACCATTGAACAATCCTTACATGAATTGAGATAAAATACCAGGTCTTTATTTATAATTGGCACATTTAGCTTTCTTTGGCAGCCAGCTAATTTGGCCCAATGACAAACCAGTAGGAGATAAGCTTATTTTAACAAAACCATTTGGCTAAGATTTAAATCTGTCAAATAAGGAGTTTGGATTCTACAGCCTCTAAAATCCCATGCTGCACTAAATCTTGGAGACAACAACGGTAAAGAGAATCAGCAAAAGAGTTTAGGGATATCCTGATCTATGACTCACTATCACTTTTTTTTCTCCACTTAGTGATTTTTTTTTAACAATAAATGAAGCACTACAAACTAAATATGAATATGAATGATGAAGTATTTAATTACATTAGCATAACACTTCTTCTCTCTTGTCTCTCCATTACCTCAAAGGTCTCTTTTCTATTGTCTACCCCATATAAAAAGGTAACAATCATTCTATAGATAGTATTTATATGATTTACCTAACTTTCAATGACAGATTTTTTCCCCCTGATTTATTGCTATTGAACTTCCTCCCTGTTATACTCCTTTTGTTGTATTCATTGACAAGCTGGCTCTCCACCTCTTAATAATTAGAATGTCTGTGAAAAAAGCAGAGTCTTCTGCCCCACAGGAGATGAGAAGGTGCTCTAAAACAAACAAACAAACAAAAAAATAAACCATTTTACTTGCCTTTCTCTACTAGGGCATCATTCCCATCTTCTGTCCCTTTCACATTCTTCTAGATGAGGTTGCTTACCTTATATCTGGGCCTGAAGCCAAAGCTTCTAGGCATTGAGCCTAGACACCATCTCCAAGATGATAAAGACTCTACATGTCTCTTCTTGGTGATTACTTCACTGAAATTCAGAACACAGCCAAGCTACCTGCCTGCTTAAGATAAGATTGTGTCCTTACCACGAAGAACCCCTTGAAAAACAATAGCATAGATACACAAGTGGATTCCATTATTCCATTTCTGCTCTTTTGATTCAGATTTTTTCCCCTTAAAGATGTTTTCCCCTTCATTTTTTTTGTGTACCATCCTCCATTTCCCCCCAGATTGAACTCGTGATTTCATTGGAATAGGGAACTCCCAGTGAGTAAATTCCCTCCACAGCCAGCACTTGGCACATAGGTGATCTCGCCTGTTCTGCATTTTCTGCTTCTAGAAAGTTGCTTAATAACTTGGCCACCAAGTTATTAAATGACTTGCCAAGGGTCACACAGTCTGCATAGATCAAAGGCAGAACTCTGTCTTTGAGGTCTTCCTGACTCTTGAGTCAACTTTTATTCAAAGCATCATGATTAAGGGACACTAGGTGGTGCTGAAGTTCTGGACCTGAAGTCAGGGAAGACTCATCTTTGAGTTCCAATCTAGCCTCAGACACTTACCAGCTGGGTGACTCTGAGAAAGTCTCATAACCCTGTTGGCTTCAGTTTCCCTATCTGTAAAATGAGCAAGAGTAGGATATGACAAATCTTTCTATTATCTTTTCCTAGAACAACCCAATGGGATCAAAAAGAGCTGGACACAGCTGAAGCAACTGAATAGCAGCATCTTTCTAAAGTAAAACTGTTCTTTATCCTTTTTTTTAAAAGGCAGAATGAGAACAGACAATCCTCTCAAATCATTCCTCATGTATTGTCTGATAAACGTGGACCAGTTTTGTGAATAAAGGCTGATACTGCAAGGAAAGAGATCTTATCATGTGCTTCTAGCACAATAAATTTGCAAAGGACCATGGGGAAAATAATTCACAACTTTGTCTCCATTTCTTTATCTAGAATATGGGGAAAGATATGATTTTTTGATTTTCAACCAGACGTGGAACTGGGATACTATTGATATTAAGTTTCTTGGCCTAGCCAAATGATAATATCTACCTTTTGTGGAAATTTACCCTCCCAAAACCCTTTTAATTCTACATTTCAAATTAGATATCATTAGAGCAGATAATGATAAATAGATAACACCAAAAGACCAGTGCTACATGCATTTCAATAGATATATATTTAAAGAGAAAGTTAATTTTCTGAAACCTAGAATGAGATTTTAGATTTATCTCTATTAAATTTGCACTTGATTCAAAAGTCCAGAATATCAAGATCTCTTTGGATCCTTACACTGTAACCTAATTTATTAGATATCCCTCCCAATATTGTCTTTGGAAAAGAGAAATGCTAATTAGATTGGGGAAATCCAACAGAAATGGGGAAATTAAGAAACAAGTACCTAACTACATCATAAGTTCAGATAAACTACCACCCATGGTATTGAAAGAACTGGTGGAAGTAATAGCTGAAGGACAATTAATAATCTTTGAAAAGCCTGGAAAGACTTGCATGAATTGATGCTGAGTAAGATGAGCTGAACCAGAAGAACATTATTCACACAACAATATAAGGTGATGATAAACCATGATGGACTTGTTTATTCCTCAGTGCAATAATCAGGATAATTTTAGGGGATTTGTGATGGAGAATACTATATTTATCCAGAGAAGTAATAGTGGAGTTTAAACCAAAAGCTTATTATCTTCAAGTTTTAAAAGTGTCTTATGTAATATGTAATTTTGATATCTCTAATGTTTTCTTTTTTCCTTTTGGATCTGATTTCTTCTCTCACAATACGTTCAATTTTGATCTACGCTTATCATGGATGCAAATATAAAACCTATATCAGATTGCTTTCTGTTTGGGGGAGGAGGAGGGAAGAGAGGGAAGGAGAAAATTGTAAAACTCAAAACCTTGTGAAAAATGATTGGTAGAAATTACCATTGTAATTAAAAAACAAATAAACTATTTATATAATAAAAAATAATCTTTGAAAAACTGGAGAAAGAAAGAGATTGTTGGAGGACCTGAGAAAGAAAAATGTATGGATTTTCATAAAAGAGAAGAAAGTAGAGGAGTCTTCTAATGAGAGCTGTAGGCCTGAATCTCTGGCAAAATTCCAAAACATATGTTTAAGGAAAACATTAAAAAAGAAGTAGTTATCATGAAGAGTCAGAATGACTTCATCAAAAACAGGCTCACTGGAATAGTACAGAAATGAAAGTTTCACATGGTCTGAATTCAATTTGAAAGCTTCTTACATGATTGTTCTTTGGTCTTACAGAGTTTTCCAATGGAAATATCTCATTTTGCTTCTACCTATGATTTCCCCTTGCAATAGAAGAATTTGACTCATGATCTATAGATGTCTATGAAAATAAACAAACAAAAAAAGCACATGGCCCTCAATTCCCATGCAAGGGCTCAGGCTAGTAAGACATAAAATAGAAAACAGGATTTATTTAATCTTCCACAAAGCAAAAGGATTATACCCAAATGCACAAACTCTCAAGACACAACTCCTTGTGTCTCTGATGAGTCCCTTAGTCCTTGTGTCTTTTAGTTTTTACCCTATGCCTTCTTTTCAACAAAAGGAGAAAGAATTTGGGTGACAAGAGGATCAGACAACCTATCCCTGTAATGATCCCTACCTCCCAGGGCCAGTATTTGTGGTTTTACCTTCAGAATTCTTGCCCTCACCCTGTCCCCCCCAGGAAAAAAAGAATAGAAGCAACGAACACTTCCTGGTGACCCACCTCCCTAGGACCTATATAGTCCTCCTAACTTACAATTTTCCTCTGTCCCTCATAGTAATGGAAAGCTCCTTAACTCATTAGGGAATGGACCCAATTTCCTTGTCCTACACAGTCCACAAAAGTCACTGTATTAGTGAAGGCCAAGATTGAGGCTGGGATTCTTACACCATACACTATTCCCCATTACTTCTCAGCTCTGACTTCAACTGGTCCTTGAAGTTGATGTGACGCAGGAATTCCTCCCTTAAGTTCAGGAATTCTGCTTGATCCTCTTGACCTATGGCTAGTTCTTTAGTGTATAGTGTTCCATGGTACACGTATTTCCTTGGAGCAGGCACAAACCTATAAAGACTTGCTTCTAGGGTACTTAGTCTATGTGTGTCTGACCTCTCTCTGTCTAGGCTGTGCTCATTCCAGAATGTTGTCATCTCATGGAGCAAATGCAGACTTTCCAAATTGTATAAAGAAACATCATCCTGGCTGAACAAAGTTTTCATTAATGGGGTATAGTGCTAACTAGAACAATACTTGGTTTTGCTCACTACATACATCATGCCCAACTAACCTAAATTTTTTTTTAACAGTTACTATACTTGTAGGTCAGATAAATGATAATGGCTGATATTTATATAGCACCTTCACAATAAAATGAACAACATTTATGCAGTGCTTACTATCTGCAATGCACTAAACAGTTTACAATTATCATCTCATGTGAAGATTTGCAAAATGATTTACACATCTTATTTTCTTTGATAGGAAAAATACAGTTTATCTAGATTTTGGAAAACCATTTGACAAAATTTCCCATACTTTTGTTAAGGACAGTATGGAGATTTAGAACGTAGGCAATAGTACAGGTAGGTGGATTTGGGACTGAATGAACAATCAGACCTAAAAGGTCTCTAGTGGAGTGCCCTGAGCATCAGTCCTTGGCACGTTATATTTTCTTTTCTTTTCTTTTTTTTTTTTGCTGATTTAGAAAAGTCATAGAACATATGCTCATCAAATTTGCAGATGATACAAAAGCTGAGTAAAACTCTCACTATGTTTGTCTCAAGTGTCTGTGGTGATATGTTTTGGTATTCTAAAACCTATCCATGAGATACAACAGTGTAAATTAAACATCATACCCTTTCCCCACTCCTCTAAATTATGCTTGTAATTAACGGTCTTGTAAAACAGACTTTATTTGGCTCATTATCTCCTCATTTTCATTTTCAAACTGCAAATCTCAAAGTCAAATCCTGTGTTCAGTTACTTCCAAGTCAGTTAAGTTTGCAGAGGAATAACTGAAGTTATAATTTAGTCCAAATTAACATCATAAGGATTGATGAAAGAGCTAAAGCCATGATTCACTTGCTAATTGCAATACTTTCTTTGTAGATCTAATCCCAAGTTAACTTTATTCCTTTTGATTTCCATGTAATAAATTTACACAGTAACCTCTACAGAATAATTTATTTAACTGAAATTTGGAAAAGAAATCTTTTGTTTTAAACAAGATCTGTTTAAAGTTCTGTTTTTTAAGTATGGAGATGGGCAAGATAATTGAAAAGGAACTCTGGAATGCAAGTACCAGATTCATCTAAATGGGAAGAATAGGATTATTTAAGAAAGCTGCAATAATTAATTATAACCTCTGTGATAAATATTACAGGACTGTGCCAATATTAAAAATGTTAGCCAGTGCTGTGTTCTCAGTGGGAGCTCAAAGTATTTTTGATGATTGAATGATTAAAACGGGTTCATCTAGACTCAAACACACAGTTGCAAAACAGTTTGGGGGAATTACAGTTGTAATTTGATTATCCTTGTTGTTGTGAAGGTTCTCAGGAGGAAGTGCCATGTTAATGGGGCTTCCCAGAAGGTATTCCAGACTGATGATGCAGCTGTCATGGTAACCAATTCCTAGCTGAGTATTAATTATTCTTTTTTATTAGATGTAATTAATTCAGCCACAATTTTTTTAGCATCCCCTTCTTCTGTTAAATAAAATGCTTTATATTTATCTAGGGCTTTTCCTTTGTGTTACGACTATAAGGGATCATTACTCCTCAATCTCAAGAAGAGATTGAAGACCTAGGAATAAAATAGAGGAAATATACATAAACACATACACATGTGTATTTAAGTGTATGTATATATGTATATATAATAAATAATGAAAATATTTCCATTGTTAATCCTTTGTTTTTGAAGAGGATCAATGATATCATAAGTGATACCTTGATTTGGAAGTGAATTCTATTTAATGAGACAGAATTGTGCAAAGTTAGCAGCCTCACTCTGTCTTCCAAAGTCATCAAAAGTCTGGTGGTAAGAAAAAAGTTAGAACTGACAATGAGCTGGGATGCAGTGAATAGCCTTGGCATATTCAATGTCTGATCTTAAAACCATCACCAGACCCTGGTAATAAAAATATATATACAGTTGAAAGATAATAAATTTTACAATTAGAAGGATCTTTAGATATCATCAGTTCAATATCCTTCATTATATAGACAAGAAACTGAGATGCACAGAGGAGTGATTTGTCCAAGGTCATAGAGTATGTGACAGAGCTCGGATTCCAGCCTACACATTCCGAACCAAATCTACTTTGCCATTTTTATATGAGGAAAATCTTGGTAGAAATAAGCTAAGTCAAAAGCAAGACTTCTAGTATTGAACACTCAATTAAAAAACATAATACATATGTGCTATCTACTATATTATGTTTCTAATATATTAGAAGGACAGAATTGAAAGTTCCCTGCTTCTTACTTTGGTCATGGTGCTAGAGGGGGCAAAGTTACTAGTATACATTATGATACCAGCATTTGTTATACTTTATTCATCATTTAGAGTGCAGGATACTAAAGGAAAGATCCAGTGGCCACAGAAATGTCATATGTTTCTCACACACACACACACCCCATACTCACTTTTTTTCTACCCGTGATCTCCCCATAACTCTACCACTAATTGGCTTCTTGAGTGTATATAAATGGAAGCTGTTCAGTCATGTTCAACTCTTCACGAGTTCCTTTGGGGTTTTCTTGATAGCAATACTAGAATAATTTGCTATGTCCTACAGCTCATTTTACTGATAAAGCAAATAGGGCTGAGCAATTTTCCCAGATTCAAACAGCTAGGTAGTATCTGAGGTCAGATTTAAACTTTGAAAGGTAAGTTTTCCTGACTCAAAGCCCAGCACATTATTCACTTCAATACTTAACAGTTCAAATAAATAATTAAATCTTAGTATATAAATCTACCTTTGAATATAAACCTCCTCTTGCTGGGAAGTCTTAAAACCATAACCCACTCCATGAAATTTCTCTACAGGTTAAACATTACCTTCATACTTAGAATGTGACATAGAAATAACACTTATTTGCTTATTTGTATAATTAAATAAAAAAAAACAGCTTATTCACTTTTTCGCTGTTGATTTCCAACCTGTAAAAGCTCTGGAGGAGGAAGGTGAAGTACATTCAAATCCAGTCTCAGATACTTACTAGCAGCATGACCCCAGATGTTCACATGGACTATTTGGGCCAGACCTGTGATAGGGCATTCCAGACTCACCTTGGTCTGATCAGCCACAGTCAGCCACATGTAACTTGTCTCTAGCATAGTGATGACATTTTGGTCTTCTTTGATAAAAAGAACAGTTTATGCATAATATTAGAATAAAATGAGAAACTACTTAACCGTAGCAAAAGAAGAATATTCAACAAGGATGGGTCTTCAGTTTAATTCAAGTTGATTTCAGGGAGCAAAACTTGCCTGAAATGTCTCAGTGATTCACTAACCAAGCATCAAAAAGTGGTCCTGTAACTTCTCATGGCTATTTGTACTTGAGGAACAACTTAGACTTTTGGTTCCCTGAACCTTCCAGGATTTGAAGAAGCCCTGAGTATCACTTATTCATTCATTTATTCATTTATGTATGTATGTATATATGTATGTATGTATGTATGTATTTTTAGGTTTTTACAAGGCAAATGGGGTTAAGTGGCTTGCCCAAGGCCACACAGCTAGGTAATTATTAAGTGTCTGAGACCAGATTTGAACCCAGATACTCCCGACTCCAGGGCCAGTGCTTTATCTACTGCGCCACCTAGCTGCCCCTATTTTTATAAGAAAGGTTTTATTTATTTTGAATTTTACATTTTTCCCTCCAATCTTGCTTCCCTCCCCCACCCCCACAGAAGGCAGTCTGTTAGTCCTTTTTTATTTATTCTCATTTTGTACAAATAATGTTTTTATACATTAATAAAATATTCTTATTTAAGAGTAAACAAAATACCTCCTCCCCTCCAAAAACAGACTCCCTTGAGTGATAAAGTAAAGGAGAGAGAAGAAAATTAAAATTAAAATTAAAAAAATAATAGTAATAATTGTAGGTATGGCCAGGTGGCACAGTGGACAGAGCACCAGCCCTGGAGCCAGGAGCACCTGAGCCCACATCCAGCCCCGTACACCCAACAATCACCCAGCTGTGTAACATGCAAGCCACCCCAACCCCACTGCTCTGCAAAAACCAAAACAAGAAGAAAAAGGCCTAAAATAAAATAAAATAGTAATAATAGTAGGAGTGGCTGGGTGATAGACAGAGTACTGACCCTTGAGCCAGGAGCACCTGGGTCCAAATCTGCCCTTAGACACCCAACAATCACCCTGCTATGTGGCCCCAGGCAGGCCACCCAGCCCATTTACCCTACACCCCCCCCCCAAATAATAATAATAAAAAATGTGCTTCAGTCTGTGTTCCAACACCACCAACTCTGTCACGGGTGGATCACATTCTTTATGATAAGTCCATCACAAAAGTTACTTCCATATTTTTCCACTATTGCCATTGCTGATCGTAACTCCCTCCTTTCATATTTCTCCATTACCATATACTATATTTTCTTTCTCTTTTCACTCTGACTCTGTTGTAGGGTAGCTGAATGGCACAGAAGACAGATCCCTGGCCTTGGGGCCAATAGGCCTCGAGCCCCCATACCACCCCTTAGGCCCAGCATCCATCTGGCCCTATGGTCCCGGGCAAGCCATCCAATCCCAGCCCCTTGCAAGAAGTAAAAAAGAAAATGTGTTATATCTGACTACTCTCCCCCCATGGTCCATCCTCTCCTCCATCACTCACATCCCCCCCTTCCCCCTTCCCCACCTTCTTATTCCAGATGTCTATACCCCATTGAGTATACATGCTGTTTCCTCTCCTAGCCACCTCTGATGAGAGCAAAGATTCCCTCATTCCCCCTTGCCTTCCCCCTTCCATATCATTGCAATAGCTCATTGTAATAAAGAAAAATCTTATTATATGAGATATCTTGGCCTATTCCCCCTCTCCTTTTTCTTTCTCCCATTACATTTCCCTTTTTTTTTCTATTGACTCCATTTTTACACCACATTTTATCTTCAAATTCAGCTTTCTCCTATGCTTCATCTATAAAAGCTCCTTCTACCTGCTCTGTTTACTGAGAAGGTTCATATGAGTATTATCAGTATCATTTTTCTATACAGGAATACATGCAGTTCATCATCAAGTCCCTCATAGTTTCCCCTTTTCCTCCAATCTCTATGCTTCACCTGAGTCCTGTATTTGAAGATCAAACCTTCTGTTCATCTCTGGCCATTCCAACAGGAACATTTGAAATTCCCCTGGTTCACTGAAAGTCCATCTTTTTCCCTGGAAGAGGACATTCAGTTTTACTGGGTAGTTGATTCTCGGTTGCATTCTCAGCTCTTTTGCCTTCTGATATATTATATTCTAAGTCTTATGAGCTTTTAATGCAGTTGCTGCTAAGTCCTGTGAGATCCTGATTGCAGCTCCATGATATTTGAACTGTGTCCTGGATGCTTGTAATATTTTCTCTTTGACTTGGGAGTTCTGGAACTTGGCTATAATATTCCTGGGGGTTGATTTTTTTTGGATCTCTTTCTTGGGGACATCAGTGGATTCTCTCCATTTCTATTTTGCCCTCTGCTTCTAGGATATCAGGGCAATTTTCCTGTAGTAATTCTTTGAAATTGATATCAAGGCTCTTTTCTTGATCATGACTTTCAGGTATTCCAATAATTTTTTTTATTAAAGATATTATTTGAGTTTTACAATTTTCTCCCAATCTTGCTTCCCTCACCCCACCCCACCCCTCAGATAGCACTCCATCAGTCTTTACTTTGTTATTCCAATAATTTTTAAATTATCTTTTCTAAATCTGTTTTCCATATCAGTTGTTTTTTCAGTGAGATGTTTGACATTTTCTTCTAATTTTTCATTCTTTTGGTTTTGAAGTATTGAGTCCTGATTTCTCATAAAATCAGCAATATCCCTGAGTTCTTTTTTTTGTCTGAAGGATTTGTTTTCTTCAGAGAGTTTTCTTATCTTTTTTTCCATCTGGCCAGTTTTGCTTTTTAAAGCATTCTTCTCCTCAATAACTTTTTTGAACTGTTTTATCCATTTGATCTAAGCTGGTTTTTAGCATGCTGTTTTCTTCAGCATTTTTTTTGGATTTCCTTGACTAGGCTGCTGACTTCATTTTCATGTTTTCCCTACATCTCTTTCCTTTCTTTTTTCCAACTTTTCTTCTAACTCCCTCATTTGATTTTTCAAAGTCTTTTTTGAGCTCTGTCATAGCCTGAGCCCAATTTCTGTTTTTCTTGGAGTCTTTAGATGCAGGAGCGTGGACTTCCTCATCTTCAAATTGAGTGCTTTGATCCTTCTTGGGATCACAAGCAAAGTATTTCTCAGTGGTGTTACTCTTTTTTTCTCTGCTTACTCATTTTCCCAGCCTGAGCCTGGTTTTGGAGTGCTTCCTGAGCTTTTGGGACACCCCCACAAGGATCTCAGTGTGTGAGGCTCTGTACAAGTGATATTTTTACCCTTTTTCATAATCTCTTCAGGGTATATACCCAGTACTGGTATTGCTGGTTCAAAGGGTATGCACATTTTTGTTGCCCTTTGGGTGTAATTCCAAATTACTTTCCAGAAAGGTTCGATAAGTTCACAGCTCCACCAACAATGTAATAGTGTCCCAGATTTCCCATATCCCTTCCTTTCTGGTCATATTGGCCAGTCTGAGAGGTGTAAGGTAGTACCTCAGTGAAGCTTTAATTTGCATTTCTCTAATTAGTAATTATTTAGACCAATTTTTCATATGACTATGGATCGCTTTGATTTCCTCATCTGTAAATTGCCTTTGCATATCTTTTGACCTTTTGTCAATTGGGGAATGGCTTTTTTTTTGAAAATTTGACTCAGTTCTCTGTATATATTAGAAATGAGTGATTTCTCAGAAATACCAGTTGTAAAAAATTGTTTCCCAATTTACTACATTTCTTTTGAGCTTGGTTACAGTGATTTTGTCTGTGCAAATCTTTTTAATTTAATATAATCAAAATTATCTAGTTTTTTATGATTTGTATATTTTTTGTACAAATGTTGGGTTTTTTTATACATTACTAAAATATTCTTGTTTAAGAATAAACATAATATCCCCTCCCCCCAAAATAAAGACCCTCATGAGCAATAAAGTAAAGGAAAGAGAAAAAATAAAAATAAATAATAAAAAAATGTGCTTCAGTCTGTACAGGTTTCTCTAGTTTGTTTTTAGTGATATTCTCCATCTCTTTCTTAGTCATAAAGTGCTTTCTTTTCCATAGATCTGACAGGTAAACAACTCCTTTATCTTCTAGTTTGCTTATAATATTGTTTTTTTATATCTAAATCCTGTATCCATTTTGATCTTATCTTGGTATAGGGTGTGAGGTGTTGGTGTCATCCAAGTTTCTTCCATATTAACTTCTAATTTTCCCAGCAATTCTTATTGAAGAGAGAGCTTTTATCCCAATAGCTAGACTCTTTTAGTTTATCAAACAGTAATCGAATAGATTATTATAATCATTTCCTGCTATTGCACATAGTCTATCCCATTGGTCCACCACTCTGTTTCTTAGCCAGTACCAAACAGTTTTGATAACTAATGCTTTATAATATAATTTTAGATCTGGTAGGGCTAAGCCCCCTCTTTTGTACTTTTTTTCATTGAATCCATGGAAATTCTTGACTTTTTATTTCTCCATATGAATTTACTGAAAATTTTTTCTACCTCATTAAAGTAATTTTTTGGAATTTTGATTGCTAGGGCACTTAACAAATAGTTTAGATTTGGTAGAATTTCCATTTTTATTATATTAGCTCTACCTATCCATGAACAGTTGATGCATGCCCAGTTATTTAAATCTGATTTTATTTGTGTGAGAAGTGTTTTGTAATTGTTTTCAAAAACTTTCTGAGTCTGCCTTGGCGGGTAGATTCCCAGGTATTTTATATTGTCTGAGGTTACTTTGAATGGGATTTTTCTTTCTAGCTCTTTCTGCTGAATCTTACTAGCTATATATAGAAATGCTGAGGATTCATGAGGGTTTATTTTATATCCTGCAACTTTGCTAAAGTTGCTAATTATTTCTAGTAGTTTTTTAGATGATTTTTTGGGATTCTCTAGGTATACCATCATGTCATCTGCAAAGAATGAGAGTTTTGTCTCTTCCTTCCCAATTCTAATTCCTTCAATTTCTTTTTCTTCTATTATTGCTGAAGCTAACATTTCTTTTTTTTTTTTTTAGTTTTTTTGGCAAGGCAAATGGGGTTAAGTGGCTTACCCAAGGCCATACAGCTAGGTAATTATTAAGTGTCTGAGGCTGGATTTGAACTCAGGTACTCCTTACTCCATGGCTGATGCTCTGTCCACTGTACCACGAGCCTCCCCCTGAAGCTAACATTTCTAATAAGATATTGAATAATAGTGGTGATAATGGGCATCCTTGTTTCACCCCTGATCTTACTGGGAATGCCTGTAGTTTGTCCCCATTGTAATATAATGCTTGTTGATGTTTTCAGATAGATACTGCTTATTATTAACAGGAAAAATCTGTTTATTCTTATAATCTCTAGTGTTTTTAGTAGGAATGGGTGCTGTATTTTGCTAAAAGCTTTTTCATCATGCATTGATATAATTCTATGATTTCTGGTAGGTTTTTTATTGATATATTAATTATACTAAGAGTTTTCCTAATATTGAACCAACCCTGCATTCCTGGGATAAATCCTACTTAGTCATAATGTATCATGCTAGTGATAAGTTGTTGCAATCATTTTGCAAAGATTTTATTTAAGATTTTTGCATCTATATTCATCAGGGAGATAGGTCTATAATTTTCTTTCTCTGTTTTAACTCTTCCTGGTTTAGTTATCAGCACCATATTGGTGTCATAGAAAGTTAGGTAGAGTTCTATCTTCTCCTATTTTTCCAAAGAGTTTATATAGAATTGGAACCAATTGTTCCTTAAGTGTTTGATAGAATTCACTTGTGAATCCATCTGGCCCTGGAGATTTTTTCTTAAGGAGTTCAATAATGGCTTGTTGAATTTCTTTTTCTGATATAGGGTTATTTAGGTTTTTAATTTCCTTTTCATTTAATCTTATATTTTTGTAACTATTCATCTGTTTCACTTAGATTGTCAAATTTATTGGCATAGAGTTGGGAAAAATAATTCTGAATTATTACTTTAATTTCCTCCTCTTTGGTGGTAAGTTTACCTTTTTCATCTATGATACTAGCAATTTGGTTTTCTTCTTTCTTTTTTTTTCATAAAATTGATCAGATGTTTATCAGTTTTATTGGATTTTTTTCATAAAACCAGCTCTTGGTTTTATTTATTAGTTCAATAGTTTTCTTGCCTTCTATTTTATTAATTGCTCCTTTAATTTTTAGAATTTTTAATTTGGTATTTAATTGGTGTGTTTTAATTTGTTCTTTCTCTAATTTTTTAGGTACATATTTAATTCATTGATTTCCCCTTTCTCTAATTTATTCATGTAAGCATTTAAAAGTATAATATATCCTCTGAAAGCCTCTTTGTGTGTATCCCATAGGTTTTGTTATGCTGTTTCATTATTGTCATTATGTAGGATGAAATAATTAATTCTTTCTATAATTTGTTGCTTGATCTACTCATTCTTTAAAATGAAGTTATTTAGCTGCCAATTAGTTCTGGATCTATATCTCCTTGGCCCTGTATTGCATATCATTTTTATTGCATTATGATCTGAGAAAGATGTATTCACTATTTCTTACTTTCTGCAGTTGATTATTAGGTTTCTATGTCCTAGTAAATGGTCAATTTTTATGTAAGTTCCATGTAATACAGGGAAAAAAGCATATTCCTTTCTATCCCCATTCAATTTCCTCCATAAGTCTATCATATCTAGGTTTTCTAAGAATCTATTTATCTTCTTAACTTCATTCTTGTTTATTTTATGATTAGATTTATCCAAATCTGAGAGAGGGAGGTTGAGGTCTCCCACTAGTAGAGTTTTTCTGTCTCTGTCTTCCTGTAGCTCTTTCAATGTTTCCTCTATGTACTTGGATGCTATACCATTGGTTGAATACATATTTAGTATTGAAATTACTTTATTGCTTATGGTACCTTTTAGGAGGATATAGTTTTCTTCCTTATCTCTTTTAATACTATCTATTTTTGCAGCTGCTTTGTCTGAGATAAGAATTGCTACCCCTTTTTCCACTTCAGCTGAAGCAAAATATATTTTGCTCCAACATTTTACCTTTACTCTATATGTATCCCTCTGCTTCAAATGAGTTTCTTGTAAGCAGTATATCATAGGATTCTAGTTTTTAAACCACTCTGCTATTCACTTACATTTTAAGGGAGAGTTCATCCCATTTACATTCAAAGTTATAATTACTAACTTTATCGCTCTCCATGCTATTTTCCCTCTGTTTGTATTTTCCCCCTTTTCCCCTTTATCCATATTTCCCAGTGTTTTGTTTCTGAGTACCACCACCTGCAGTGTGTTTGCCCTCCTATATCAACCCCCTCCCCTTTCTTCCCTATTTCCCTTTTCCCCTTTCTTCCTTCCCTTCCTTCTGTCATTTTCCCTTTTTCTCTCCCTCTTTGTTCCCCCCTCCTCTTTTCCCCTTTTAATACTTGAAAGGTAAGATTAGTTTCTTAAGTTAACTGAGTATGTCTAAGTTAACTTTAAGCCAAGTCTGATGAGATGAAGATTCAGGTGATTCTCACCTACTTCCTTACAACAGGTTTTTTTTTAATGTAATGAGATTTATCCCATTCAATCTCCTCCATCCTCATCTTCTTACTGTCCCCCTTTTTAAGGAGGTATTGTTTTTAAATCATTCTATCTGAGTCACAGAAAAGTTATGAGTGTCCATCACTTCTGGCTAAATATATTCTCTCTGAGTTACAATTCTTCAGTCTCTCTCCCAGGTAAGGATTTGACCAGTTTCATCTTATTGGATAATAGTCTCACAGATAAGTCATGAGTGACCATCACTTCTGGCTAAATATATTTTCTCTGATAGAGTTACAATTCTCAAGAGATATGAGAATCTTTCTCCCAAGTGGGTATATAGCCAGTTTCATCTTATTGGATAGCAGGGTTTTTTTTCTTTACCCCCCTTTTTATTTTTACCTTTTCATGTGTCTTTTGAGCCTCCTGTTTGATGTCCAAATTTTCTATTTAGCTCTGGTCTTTTCATCAGGAAATATTGTATGTCTCCAACTTCATTAAATGTCCATCTTTTTCCCTGGAAGAGAAGGCTCAGATTTGCTGGATAGTGGATTCTTGGTTGCATTCCAAGTTTCCTCAGTATTATTTAAAGAAAACCTAGGTGGGGGCAGGAGTGGAGGTAAGAGGATATTTCTCTTATCACACAAAGGGTTCACAAATGTACTCTACATATTAAAACTGAAAAGAGAATTAGATCTAAGGCCTCTACTTATTTCATTTGGATCAAATGTCTAGTCTCTAAAAACTGTAGACATGTCATCTTATTCAGTACCTCAATCTAGTCAATAAACACATGTGTCTTCTGCTAACCAAACAAATGATGCCTAATATGTGAATGGATTTACTCTGTTTCTGTTGCTGGGATTAGGATCACCAACTAAGTGGAAATTTAGAGCAGAAAAACACAAAAAGACTTTGGGGGACCATCATTTGGTAGACAAAGCTCAAAGAATGAAGTGAAGCCCACTGTTCCCTAGCGATAACCAAGGTGTTAATGTCTACCCTTGAGTCTTGAACTTTTGGATCATTTGAGGTTTTACTGGAGGGAACTGGTAAGAGAGTGAAAGCAGAATTCTCTTGGAGCCATTCAAAGTTGACTCTGGGTCTTCTCTAGAGTGATATAGAGTCATGTGACCATAGAGGAGACTTTATATGTAGGGTTATTATTGAGCAGAATGGAAGCAGCTCAAAGAAAACATGAGATGTCTAATCAATCAACCAACCAACCAACTATTCCTGGGCAAAGAGGAGGATTTTCTTGACTAGGTTTAAGGGTAAATGCAAAAAGTAGGGACTGCTTAGTAGAACAGTAGTACCAGTGTACCAGGAGGGTACTGTCAATTCTCTGGCAGGTGCCAGGAGAGAAACCTTGGATCATTTTCTCAAGTGTGATATCAGAAATCTAATTGAGGCACTTCTGTCCTCTCCCCCCTTGGGATTCTACTTGTGAGATGTTAATTCAGATTACAAAAGAGAAAAAGAATAAAGTTTCCACAAATATCATAGAAAGATTTTATGTGTTCATACAGCTTTGAGCCAGAAATTTCATGAATAGGCAAAAGCCCCAAGAAGGTCATTGATAAAAAATAAAATACATTGATAAAAAAATACACTGTATAAGCAAAAATATCCATAACAGCATTTTTTTGGTGGTAGCAAAACCCTAGAAACAAAGGAGATGCCTATCAATAGGGGAAATAACTAAAGAAATGATCTGGTGCAGTAGGAGAGAGCGATGGCCTTAGAGTCAAAAAGATTCATCTTCCTAAGTTCAAATCGAACCTCAGATACTTACTAGCAGTGTGATCCTGGGCAAGTCACTTGACCCTTAGTTTTCTCATCTGTAAATTGAGCTGGAGCAAGAAATAGCAAACCACTCCAATACCTTTGTCAAGAAAACCTCAAGTAGAGTCACAAAGAGTCAGAGACAACTAAAATAACAACAAAAACAAACTATGGTAAGTGAATATGACAAAAAATTGCTAGTACTATGCTATATTTTAGGGGCAATGAAAGCTTTTTTTAAATATTAAGAAAGGAATCTTTACATTTAAAAAGATAGGAAACCATGAGTAGAAAAAAGTTTGTAACTATCATAGGTAAAAAATTATGCTAAGTGAACTGTTAACCTCTACTTTCTCTGCTAAATTATATGAATTTAAAATAAATAGTAGGTAGCCATGGGCTTGAAGAACAGAGAATGAAATTTGCCTCCCTTCTCTTGGCAAAAAATAGGAGAATATTAGGATAGAATACCCTAGTAAGATATATTGTCTAACAAGTCATTGTAACAAGTGATTTTGCTTGCTTTCTTTATTTTGAGGAAGGATATAATTTTAAGTCTGGGAGGGAAAAGAGTGAATATATATATATATATATATATATATATATATATATGTATATATATATATATATATATACAGAAATAACTGTAATATAGATCTTTTTACTCTCATTTTTCTCTTTCTGATATTGAATTTACTTAGAAATGCTTTAATCTTTTGGGGGGATTTCTTTTTTGCAAAGCAAGGGGGTTAAGTGACTTGCCCAAAGTCACACAGTTAAGTAAGTATTGTGTCCAAAACTGAATTGAACTCAGGTCCTCCTGACTCCGGGGCTGGTGCACTATGCATTGTGCCACCTAGCTGCCCCCGGAACTATTTTATTCTTATTGAGAGAAAAGAGAAAAATATGATACATTTTGCTCCTGATAAACAATTTAGCATTTTAATGAACTCATTTACATTTGTCAGTGTTTCATTTATATTTATTAGTGTTATTCAAGTGCCTTACTAAAGGAAAAGGTTTTCCCCCTCAGATTCACTAAACTTCATCCTGCTAAATTTTTAAAGGCATGTTAACAATTTTTATTATGAAACCATTTTATAACTTTTACCTTTTTCCCCTAAGGAAAATAAATAAAACAAAATTCTTCCCATTTCTTTGAATTTCCCTTAATAATAAGGGAAAATTTTTTTTAATCCATTAGGTTTCCAATAAGCTAAGAATCAAACAGCTAGCAAGTCAAAAATCATTAAATTTGTGCCTATAACTTGCCAAGTTCTATGTTAATTGATGGAAATATGAAGAAGGGCAAAAAACAGTCCCTGCCCTCAAGGAGCTCACATTCTAATGGCAGAAACAAGAAACAAGTGTGTTGGGACATGCAAGCTATATATACATAAATGTATACATACATATGTATATACATAGGACAAAATGTGGGTAATCTCACAAGGAAAACACTAGATGGGGGTGAGGAGGAGGTAGGAAAGTCTCTTGAAAAAAGTTGATGTTGATTTGAAATTCGAAGGAAATGAGGGATGCCAGGAGGTGGCAATGAGCAGGAAGAGCAGTTTAGGTATGGAAGACATCAAGTGAAGAGGAAGAGGGAGTTTCTGGTGTGAAGAACATAAAGGGAAGTTTGTATGTGAAGGAGGTTAGAGTAGCTAGATATAACAGCATGTGAAAGGAAAGAAAAACATAAAAAGATTAGATAGGGAGGAAAGGGTCAGTTTATTATTGCTGCTATTCATTTGTTTCAGTCATATTCAACTCTTTGTTATCCAAAGTTTTTCTTGGCAAAGATATTGGAGTAGTTTGTCATACCTTCTCCAGTTCATTTTCAGATGAGGAAACTGAGGCAAACAGGGTTAAATACAGGGTCATATAGTAAGTGTCTGAGGCTGAATTAGAACTCAGATCTCCAGACCTGATGCTCTTTACACTACATCACCTAGCTGCTAGGCCAATTTATGAAGGGCTTTAGAACTTGGACAGGGAAATTAATATTTGATCCAGGAGTTAAAGGGAGTCACTAGGCTTGACTGAATAGGAGTGACATGATGGTTGGCCCCGTCTCTTAGGAAGATCAGTCAGTAGCTGAGTTTAAGAGAACAAAGACCAAAACTGAAATTATAATCTGTTGCTTTTCTAATCCACATTGCTCTAGCCTTCTAGAACTAGAGATTTGAACTCTGGTTTCCTGATTTCCAGGCTGTTCTTTTGATTCAGTCATATTTCCTCTAGTTTGTATTCAAAGGAAAAAGATTGGAATTCTGAATTTTTTTTTATTTTAGGCAGTGGGGTTAAGTGGCTTGCCCAAGGCCACACAGCTAGGCAATTATTAAGTGTCTGAGGCTGGATTTGAATTTAGGTCCTCCTGACTCCAGGACCGCTGCTCTGTCTACTGCACTATCTGGCTGTCCTGATTCTGGAATTCTTTGAAGAACTCCCTTTGCATTCTAATTTTCTCTTTTATGAACAATAAGATTTTGGGTGGCACAGCATTTGACTTCATCTCCAGATACTAGGTCAAACCCAGAATTTTCCCTAGGTGGAAAGTTCCCCATAAAATCCAGTTTCACTGATGATTATATGCTGAGACAGTCTTCTTAGATCCTGATTTTCAAAACTCACAAAAGCTAACAACAATATAAAACAGCATAGAACTCCAAAATGTTCTTCTGTTAGACCTGTAAGAAATCAGGATGTGGAAAAATGATACGTGACTTTTGCAATATATATCATTAGCACTGAGGGCAGGGCTGACCTGGAAGCCAGGGAGAGCTAGTTTCAGGTCTTGTCTCTGGTTTATACAGGCATGCCATTTGTCCTGTCAATGCTCTCCAGGCAACAGTCTAAGAGTAAGACTATTAAATGCAAGAAGGTGCCAACCTGAATGGATGAGAGTTTTCTCACTCAAGAGATCCCTTTGTCAAGGAATCATGGGCTCAAATCAAATTCCTATCATTACCATTGGGTATCTTCAGGATAAGAATACTCAAAAATAAAATAAAAAAGGATAAGAATACTCATTATAAATGCTTTGTGATTTGGGAAGTGTGGAAAAAAACATTTAATAGGTTGATCGATTTGTTTACAGATTTAAAATTTATATTTTTTTCCCAAACTTTGATAGAAAAGATGTACCATAGTGGGAAAACCATAATGTTTTGTGATTTCACCGATCATAAAACACACATCATATTACAATAAAGTGCATGGATCAAATGTAGTCATAAAATTCACTCCATTAACCTAAACTAACTAAAATGAGTTGCCCCATCTGCTTATAAAGCAGTTGCTGAAAAGCAGTATAGATAGAGAGCTGGAGTCAGGAAGATCTGGATTCAGCTCCTACCTCTGAAATAGGCAGGCTGTGTTATTTTGGACAAGTCAATTTTACTCAGTGTCCAAGGCAGCTCTCTAAGACAAAACGTTGCATAATGGTTACCTAAATGTATGGATAAATATAATTTCTTCCATCCCTAATTTCCTACAATTCCTTCCTTCCTCATCTTTTGTGTCCTTCAAAATTCAGTTCAAGTGTTACCTCACCTGAGACAATCTGGATGCTAGTGCCCCACCCAATATCTTGCATATTTATTTTGGATATATTTATGTATAAGTATGCATTATCTCTGCCACTGGGATAGAAGCCCCATGAGGACAGGGACATTCTGATTTGTTTTGATTTCCTCAATGCCCCATCACCTGATATAAAATAGAGGCTTATTGTGTCTTTGTTGCCTAGCTCTCTGAAAATGCCTATATTTATGAATTACAAAACAAACAAACAAAAAACCCAAAATGAGATATTCCTTTGTGCCTTTTAGAGAAGGCTAGAGCAATGTGGATTATACATTTTAGTTTTGGTCTTTGTTCTATTAAACAAGCAACATGAATTCATTTGAGCAGCTATAGGCAGGCACCATTGTTTTTGCAAAACCGAGGCTTTGTGGAGACCCATTTGTGGAGACTCCAGGGGCAAGTAGGTGGTGCGACGGATAGAATGCTGGGTCTAGTCAGGAAGACTCACCTTCCTGAGTTCAAATCTGCTCTCAGATATTTACTAGTGAGGTGACCCTGGGCAAGGCTTCAGTTTGTTTGCTTTGTTGGCTTCAGTTCCTCATCTATAAAATGAGCAGAAGGAATGGCAAATCATTTCAGTATCTCTGCCAAAAATGGCTCAAATGGGGGGGGGGTCATGAAGATGGAAAAATGACTGAAAAACTGCATCATTTGGATGCTCCAAGTGATTTTTATAAATTTATTATAATCTGATTATTGGATGGGAGGGAGGGGAAAAAGTTTGAAGTTTTCAATGCACTGTGTATTTTAATGGATCAAATATACAAACAAAGCCAGAATGCCCTAAGTATGTAGGGAACAATAGAGTTATAAGATTAGAAAGTGATAAAAAAAAATAGCTAATGTGGTTTAGGAAGAAGTTCGACAACTCCAATAATACTAAAGCAAAATCTAAAACTCTAATGAGCTACATAACATAGTCTACTTAAAGCATACAACACAAATAACCTGAGACTCACTAAACAAATAATTCAAATTATGTGTACATATCCTGGTGAAAAACAGTGACTACATGCTTTGATCTTTATCCCTTATAAAGGAAGTTAAGCATCCCTTCTTTGGAACATTGAGGTTTTTTTTTAAATTAAAGACACATCAATGTAGGCATGAGGGATAATCAGACATTCCCAGATGTGCAAGAGAATCTGGCTCATTTTGGGATCGGGTTCAGTCTCCACAGCAATGGATTATTCAGTGTCTTAAATTGGCATTGGTTCCCATCATATAAAGAATTCTTCTTCATTGCTTCCATGGAATATCTGTGACAAATGGAATCCTGAGGTTATCTGCCCTGCACCACTGTCCTTCTGGATAGCTAATGGCAAAGGATGGCTTGTCTCCTCCGAGGGCTTATCTCTTGAGCCACTTATAGCTAACAAAGAGTTTGGCATCCATGATTCAGGCAGGCTGCTTTGTAAATCCCTAGGAAATGTTCTCAAAGAAGATTGCTTCTGTTCTGAATTGATTACAGTGAACCCTGTATCAACATTTGTCTCTGCCTCAGGTTTCTGTAGACTGTTGTCTTGATGGAGTGTTTTGATTCTGGCTGCCGATTCAAGAAGTGGAGAGCGTCCAACCCATTGGGAAGTTGCTGATGGGCTATTGGAGTGGGATGAACAAGAACCAGTCCAGGAGGTCCTATAACAGCTTCCAGATGGCAAGGCGCCCACTCCCATGTCAAGAGACTCTGGGGGGGTATATTTTGACCTTCTGGTTTGGCTTCTCTGGCTTCTTTGTACTGTGGTCCTTTTGGTAGACTGTAGAGTTTGGGTGGAATCTTGGAGAGGGGTGTCAGCTACCATATGACTATACGCAGAGGAAAACTCACTCTTGTTTTTGTCTAGTCCTGGATTTGTTTGAACCTGTTAACAAAGAAGGGCAGGAATATCACTGAGAGAGATTTTTAAAATTATTATTGATAGGATGTCCTAACAATAGCCTGGAATTTCATTTTTAGGGGTGTCATTACATTAGTGTCTGCTCTGGGCAATGTTCAAATTGTCTTTCAATTCAACAATTTTTGTTTCTACTCCCTACATTCCTACCAGGTGGCAGATGCTTGAGAAATATTGATTTATTGAGAATGGAGCAGTCTCCATTCAGAGTGCAAGGGCCTGCCAAATATAGGCAAAAAGCCTATCTAAAGCAAGGGTGGGGAACGTCTGGCACAAGAGCTAGGAAATCATCTGGTTGGGTAATCATAGGAGGAACTTGAAATTCAATAAACCTAGAATTTTTAGGGGTGAATTAATTAAATGTTTGACCAAATATAGCAGGCTAATTTTGTGTGGTCTGTGAATGATGTTATAAAAACCTAGATAACCATTGTCAGGAAAAACATTTCCCATCCTTGATATAAAGTAAGAACCAAGGGTAAGAACAACCAATTATACATTATTTTGCAACCTATTCTGTGATTTATCTATCTCTTGACTTGCCTTTTCCTCAAGAAAGTCACTTTTTAAATATTTCAGTGTACAGTAAAAAGGGACAGGTAAAACACTTTAGTCAAGGTTTTGTGGAATACAAGGAAAGAAACAGTAAAAACCAGAGAGCTACAAGAATTATTTCTGATTACTGATGGGATTTACTGTCTCCCTGTGAGCCTCATTCCTCCATTCTATCCTTTTTTCCCTCTACCCAGGCTTCTTCCAGACAGTCTAGGGTGGGCTGTCTACTCTGCGGATTCTTTTGGATCTTTCCTCCTCTATCAAAGGTTGTTCTGCATGCCTGTAGTTTGGTTTAACTTTCCAAAACAAAATATCAACAGCTGCGGTCTAAAAGTAAAATAAGCAATTATGCCTTAGCTGGGTCATTCAAAATATATCCCCGCTATATTATGGATTAAGCAAAGGATCATTTATCAAGTGCCTCACTGTGCCACTCACATGCATGCTAGGGATTGGGGATACAAAGACAAGAGAAAAAGAATTTCTGCCCCCAAGGAGTTTACATTCTTTTTGTTTGTTTGTGTGTTTGTTTTTACAAGGCAATGAGGCTAAGTGACTTGCCCAAGGTCACACAGCAAGGCAGAGTTTACATTCTAATGAGGGCAACCACATGTACATAATATAAGCATAAATATAAACACAAGCAAGAAGATAAAAGGCAAATTTGATGGGAAAAGCACTATGGGCAGAGGAGTCAAGAAAGGCCTCCTTCAGAAGGATGCACTTGAACTGAGATTTTTTTAATTAATTTTTTTTGAAAGTTAATGGGATTAAGTGACTTGCCTGAGATCCCATAGCTAAGCAAATATCAAGTGTCTGAGGTTGGATTTGAACTCAGGTCTTCCTGTCTTCAGAGCTGGTACTCTAGCCCCTGCACCACCTAGCTGCCCCTTGAACTGAGTCTTGAGAAAAGCTGTGGTTTCCAAGAGGAAACCATAAAGAGGGAAAGCATTCCAGACAGAGAAGATAACTAGAATGAAAACATTAGGGCAGGAGAGGCAGGAATACTTACTTGTAAGGTGCAGCAAGTAGAGTTGGAAAGCCTGGAATGTACAGTGAATAGAAGGGCACAATTTATATAAAGGCTTGATAGGTTGGTTGAGGTCAGACAGAAAAGAGTTTTCAATGCCAAACAGACGAGTTTATGTTTGATCCTAAGGGTTATGAGTGGTGCAGTGGTTAGAATAAAGAAGACCTGAGTTCAAATCTGACCCAATAATTACCAGCTGTATTTCTCTGATCAAGTCATTTTACCCTTTTTGCTTCATTTTCTTCATCTGCAAAATGAGTTGGAGAAGGAAATGGCAAACCATTTCATCCAGTATCATTGCCAAGACCCAACTAGGGTCATGGGGAGTCTGCCTTAACTGAACAACAAAAGGTTTGGGAAGCCACAGGAGTTTTCTGAGCAGAGGAGCTGATGTGATCAGATCTGTGTTTAATGTTTTCATTCTTCCCCTTTCCTCATCATCTTCCCCTGTAGTTGTCAAAATAATTTTTGTAAGTCACAGGCATAACCTTATATCAATTCCCTGCTCAAAAGAGGGTCTGGTCCCTTTTTACTTCTGAGATAATATATATATATATATATATATATATATATATATATATATATATTTCTCAATCTGGCATTTTCAATATTGCATATTCTGACTATATTTCATCCTTAACTATACTTCGTTAATCTTTACCATACAACCCAATTGGTTTGCTCATTTTCCCCAACCAGCTTTCTATCCACACGTGCCTTGTATTTCCAAAGGCTTTCTATACCTAGAATTCCATCTCTTACCTTTAACTCTTAAAATCTTTAGCTACCTTCAAGGCTCAACTCAGGTACCATCTCTTACAGGAAGTCTTTCCTGGTTTCTCTAGCTCTAAGTATTCTCACCCTTTTTAAATCAAAAGATTCAATAAACTACTGAATAAACTCCAGCAGCTTCCTATTGCCTTTCAGAGCAAATGCAAAATGCTCTATTTGACATTAAAGTCCTTATAACCTAACTCCCTCTTTCTTTGCCAGTCTTTTTACATCTTGCCCCCCAATGTGTCTTCTTTGATCCAGTGCCACTGGTCTCCTGGCTGTGGCACTAAATGACTCTGGGCATTCTTTGGCTGGCTTCCATGCCCAGAATGTTCTCTCTCTTTCACTCTGTCTTCTGACCTCCCTGACTTCCTTTCAATTTCAGTTGGAGTCCTACTTCTTTCAGGAAGGCTTCCTCAATTCCAGTGCCTTCTCTCTGTCAATGATTTCCTATTTATCTCTTTATTTAACTTGCTTTGTATAAATTTGTGTGTTGTCTGTCCCATTGGATCATGAGCTTCTTGAGTGCAGGGACTGTCTTTTACCTCTTGATGTATCCTCAGCACCTAGCACAGGGTCTAATGTGTTTTGTTGAATTGAATTGAATTGAATTCTCATTTATTTATTTATTTATTCATTTATTTCTCTATTTTTTAATTTATCTATGTATATGGCAGACAATGAGGTATAGCAGCTAATGCTTTGTATTTGAAAGCAAGAAGACCTGAATTCCAACCTCACCTCAGATGCTGACTAGTTTTGTGACCTTGGGCAAATAATTTCACTTTGGTGGGCTTCAGGTGCCTCATCTGTAAAATGAGGAGTTGTGGGACAAAGCTCTTTCAAGTTCCAAATTCATGGACTATGTTTTATGTCCCAGTAGAATATGAGCCCCTTGATAGCAGGACCTGTTTTGTTTTTTCTCTTTGTGTCCCTAGTACCTAATACAGTATTTTTCACACAGTAGGTGCTTAATAAATGTTGGTTAAATCAAATTGAATGGCTATAGACATCATATACATCTTTGTGCCTATTCATGGACACATACATAGTTATATTGGAGCCACAATTAACAGTAACTCGTTACGGAAAACTCACTTCCAAGGCTATCTACTTCCTCCATGAGGTTTTTTTCCCCCAATCTTTCAAGCTAGTCATGAGATTTCTCCATTTAGTCCTCATAGAATTTTGCATGCTCCTCTCTTGCATAGTTTCTATTGCCTAATTTTGACATAACTATTTCTGAATAAATCATATCCCCCACAAAAAAATTCCTTGAGGACAGGGATCACATAACTTATTTTGTATTTTCCTCAGTGCTTAGTGTCATTTTGTCAACATAGTAGCCAGTTACTATATGTTGAATTGACAAGAGAATGAATGAATAAATAAACATGGCCCAGAAAGACCTCCTTTTCTAAAACTCTTCTGTTCAAGTTTATTTAACTAGCTAATTTAATTTGTAATAAAACAAGAGAGTCATTCTTATTTAGAATTTAACTAGTTCCAGACTCTCATATCTTTATCACTGGCATTCTCAAATACATCATGACCTTCACTTCTTCAGAGTGGTTCAGAACTGCATCGTGTGTTGGTAAATGCTGTCAGTTAAAAAAAAATATATATATATATATATATATATGTACACACACACACAATGTAGGTCAGCAATATAAGGGGAAAGAATATTAGGGAAAATGTATGTTGTACAGATAGAAAAGTATATATCAAATCCAAGTTCCAAGATTTCTAACTCAGATTTTACTAATCCTATCTAAATGACCTTGGTAGCATGACTTCATCTGCCTGGGCCTCATTTTCCTTAACTGTCAAATATTAATGTTCTATGAGATGACCTCTGAGGTACCTTCCAGCTAGATATCTATGATTTCATGACTCTCTGGGACTCAACATCCTTATTTTCAAAATGAAGGTGGTTGAACTATATGACATCTAGGGTCATTTCCATTTATAAATAAATGATCCTATGAACTGAATTAAAGTGCTGGCTCCTAATTACTAACTTCTGTTTCTCTAAGTCTGAGTTTTGTCACCTGAAAATCTAATGGCCTATGATTTCATGTGTAGAATTTTAAAAAGTTACAGAGAAATGGTTTTGGTGTGATTTAGTCATTTTTATTAATGGCTTGCATGTTTATTGATTTAAAAAAAGTTTGTCATTTGGCCATCTCTCTTGGACCTAAGATCCCTTATTGCAATGGACTCACAATTTATATGCCCTTGAAAGGGTAGGCTTTCCTGAGGCTGGTCATCAACTCTGATTTGTTAAAAATTAATGAGAGAATGAATATTACAATGAGGATCTTGGATCACCTGAATATTGGTCAAAGATCCTTTTTTTCCTTATCACCTGTTTAACAAAAAGGAGAATCAATATTATCCCAGACCTGTCTGAATAAATTCATTAAGCAGGAATCCTCCCAGGAGCTCAATCTTAGAATTTCTTTTACTATCCAATTAGATCTTGGTCTAGGATTTGAGAAGGATTCCCACACTGGTTGATTTCTGGATGAGGAAGTAGAAAAGGATAAAAATCTGGATTCTGCTTCAATAATTAGTTATTAATACAAGAGAAAAATAATTTCTCTTATATATAATCATATATTTATATCTAGAGGGGGGAGGCCCTAATAACATACCTGTAGGAGAATTTTGTTTCCATCATAGTCCTGAGTTTGCCATCTGGTGCTGCTTATAGGAATGCAGGGATTTGGCAGAAGTGGTACCAACTGGCCGATTTCTTGAACCTTGAACTGTAGCACAGACGACTCTCTGAGTTCCACAGACATCCCTAGAGGAAGTTGCTTCAATGAGAGCTGGATTGAAAAGTTTTTCTTTGAATATAGTACAAAGAAGGAGATATTGTTTTTCTGGGTGGTGGCATCCTTCTGTAAGATCATTTCATAAAGTCTGACTGCATCCTCATAGTTATCAAAGCTGCAATATAAAGTCACCCGAAGGATCTCGCTGCCATCATGTGCCTGTCTCACCCCCCACACGGGCATATGAGGATCTAGACTGTAGAAATCCTGCTTGGTGAGTGTGAATGGGCACAGTCTTCCATCCGCATTTTGTGTGGGATGGGACTGCCAAGGTGGCTGCTGGAAGGAGTCATAGACATGAAGGAACCTCTCTTCCCCATGGTCTTCATCCAAGAAGAGCAAAACAGAAATTCCTGGGAATCCAGACCGCTTGGAGTGATATTTTTCATAATATTTCACTGGAGTCACTCTCTCTGACACCAGAAATAGATGGACTTCTGGGCAAATCGACTCTAAGAGGCAGTTAAGGGTTTGTTGCAAAGGCAGGGCATATCCAGAGTTGGCTAGGAGATGGACAGTCATGACCAAAGGATCCTTTCTCTCATCCATTGTCAGTCTGCCCCCTGCGAGAGAAAAGAAAAGCAACTGCTGTTAGACCAGCTGCCAAAATACTCACCCTCCTCCTCACCTTCTGAAACCAGGGAAATAGCTGAAGAGAGGCTCTCCACAAGGCTTCGGCCCACCAGGAAATGAGCAGATATCCAACTGCCTGGTTCTTTCAGGGCAGCCTTGCTGGTTGCTATTGGAGGCACCAGTTGGCAGCTCCACAAGGCTTGGCAAAAATTCTCATTAGACACAGGCAAGGTCAGCATAAGTGTTGTTCAGCTTAAGTATGAACCAGATCCCTGTGTTGGGCTTACTGAAGCAACACACCAGGGCTTCAGATGGATCTAGATGGTTGTAATCTTGAGGATAAACACCCACTTGGGAGCCCCTGATAAACCAAAAAGGAAACTGATTAGCAAGTAGGTCTGATAAGAATAATTATAACTTCAGTCAACAAGAAATGCCGAGAGATAAGAATCACTTTTCCTTTAGGGGCATTGTTTTTTCACTGTGAATATATTTCTTTTTTTTTTCTAATTTTTTTTATTCTCATTTCATACAAATGTTTTTTTCACATTAATAAAATATACTTGTTTACAAGTAAACAAAATACCCCTCCCCCCATGAATATAGATAGACTTGCTTGAGCGAAAAAGTAAAGGGGAGAGAAAAAAATTAAAATAAAAAAAATAATAGTAATAATTGTAAGTATGGCCAGGTGGTGCAATGGACGAAGCACCAGCCCTGGAGCCAAGAGCACCCGAGTCCATATCCAGCCTCGTAAACCCAATAATCACCCAGCCATGTGACATGCAAGCCACCCAATCCCCACTGCCCTACAAACACCAAAAAGAAGAAGAAAAAAAAAAGACCCAAAATAAAATAAAATAGTAATAATACTAGGGGTGGCTGGGTGGCAGACAGAGCATTGGCCCTTGAGCCAGGAGCACCTGGGTCCGAATCCGGCCTCAGACACCCAAAGATCATTCTGCTATGTGGCTCCAGGCAGGCCACCCGGCCCCACTTGCAATGCACCCTCCCCCAAATAATAATAATAACAAAAAAATGTGCTTCAGTCTTTGTTCCAACACCATCAACTCTGTCGTGAGTGGATCACATTCTTTATGATAAGTCCATCACAAAAGTTACTTCCATATTTTTCCAGCGTTGCCATTGCTGATCGCAACTCCCTCCTTTCTGATTTCTCCACTACCATGTACTATATCTTCTCTCTCCTTTCACTCTGACTCTGCTGTAGGGTAGCTGAGTGGCGCAGCAGACAGATCCCTGGTCCTGGGGCCAAGAAGCCCTGAGCCCCCATACCACCCCTTAGGCCCAGCATCAACCTGGCCCTATGGTCCTAGGCAGGCCATCCAATCCCAGCCCCTTGCAAGAAGTAAAAAAGAAAATGTGTTATATCTGACTACTCTCCCCCCATGGTCCATCCTCTCCTCCTTTATTCACATCCCCACCCCTTCCCCCTGCTCCCCCCTCCTTCTTACTCCAGATGTCTATACTCCATTGAGTATATTTGCTGTTTCCTCTCCTAGCCATCTCTGATGAGAGCAAAGGTTCCCTCATTCCCCCTTGCCTCCCCCCTTCCATATCATTGCAATAGCTCATTGTAATAAAAAAAATCTTATTATGTGAAATATCTTGGACTATTCCCCCTCTCCTTTTTCTTTATCCCTTTCCATTTCCCTTTTTTTCCTATTGACTCTATTTTTACACCACATTTTATCTTCAAATTCAGCTTTCTCCTGTGCTTCAACTATAAAAGCTCCTTCTACCTGTTCTATTAACTGAGATGGTTCATATGAATATTATCAGTATCATTTTTCTATACATGCAGTTCATCCTCATTAAGTCCCTCATATTTCCCCCCTCTCCTCCAATCTCCATGCTTCACCTGAGTCCTGTACCTGAAGATCAAACCTTCTGTTCAGCTCTGGACATTCCAAAAGGAACCTTTGAAATTCTCCTGGTTCATTGAAAGTCCATCTTTTTCCCTGGAAGAGGACATTCAGCCTTGCTGGGTAGTTCATTCTTGGCTGCATTCTAAGCTCTTTTGCCTTCCAGTATATTGTATTCCAAGCCCTACGAGCTTCCAGTGTAGCTGCTGCTAAGTCCTGTGTGATCCTGACTGCAGCTCCACGATATTTGAACTGTGTCCTTCTGGCTGCTTGTAATATTTTCTCTTTGACTTGCGAGTTCTGGAACTTGGCTATAATATTCCTAGGGGTTGGTTTTTGGGGATCTCTTTCTCTGGGGGATCATTGGATTCTCTCCATTTCTATTTTGCCCTCTGCTTCTAGAATATCAGGGCAATTTTCCTGTAGTAATTCTTTGAAAATGATGTCAAGGCTCTTTTCCTGATCATGACTTTCAGATGTTCCAATAATTTTCAAATTATCTTTCCTAAGTCTGTTTTCCATATCAGTTGTTTTTTCAATGAGATATTTCACATTTTTTCTAATTTTTCATTTTTTTGGTTTTTGAAGTATTGATTCCTGATTTCTGGTAAATTCACCAATCTCCCTGAATTCTATTCTTTGTCTGAAGGATTTATTCTCCTCAGAGAGTTTTCTTATCTCTTTTTCCATCTGGCCAATTTTGCTTTTTAAAGCATTCTTCTCCTCAATAAATTTTTGAACTGTTTTATCCATTTGACCTAAGCTGGTTTTTAGCATGCTATTTTTCTTCAGCAATTTTTTGGATTTCCTTGACTAAGCTGCCGACTTCATTTTCATGTTTTTCCTGCATCTCTGTCCTTTCTTTTCCCAGTTTTTCTTCCAACTCCCTCATTTGATTTTCAAAGTCTTTTTTGAGCTCTATCATAGCCTGAGCCCAATTTCTGTTTTTCTTGCAGTCTTTAGATGTAGGAGCTTGTGCTTCCTCATCTTCAGACTGATTATTTTGATCCTTCTTGGGCTCATTTGCAAAATATTTCTCAATAGTCTTCCTCTTATTTCTTTGCTTGTTCATTTTCCCAGCCTAAGCCTGTTTTTTTTGGGGTGCTTCCTGAGCTTTTGGGACACTCCCACAAGGGTCTCAGTGTGTGAGGCTCTGTCCTCCCTCCTGGTCTGTGAATGACCATAAGCGCCCCACTCTGCCACAGGGCTGAGGTTGGGGGGCCCTGTTGTTCTATGGGGGCACCTAGACTGGGATCAGGATCTGAATGTGGTCAGAGCCCCAGAGTCCTGTTCCAGGGGCAGAGGACAGAGCTCTGCAGTCTCTCTCTCTCTCTTCACTCCCCTCCCTCAGCTCAATGGGCTTATGCCCTGGGGCCTCCTGCTTACCAGCTACACCTGCTTCTGTTTCTGGCTCTGAGCTGCAGAAAGACCAAGCTGCTGGCTGTGTGCCCTGAGGGCTGGGCTCCAAGTATCGCTCTGGCAGAGGTCCCCCGCTGTTCCCCCACTTTGTACCGGGTGAACCCCGGGGTGTAGCTCGGGAAACTCCCCTGCTGCTGTGAGCCGCAGCTCCCAGATCCCTGGGGCTGCCTCCGGAGGCTGAAGTTCTTTGGCTCTGGTGGGCCACCCCTCTGGTGGGCCGCCCCTCCGACCCCGGGGAGCAGAGCCTTTCTGCTCTTTTCCGGGTTACCTTGAGTAGGAGAACTGCCTCACTGGGTCCCTTTGTGGGTTCTGTCTCTCAAAAGTTTAGTTAGAGTCCTTAGTTTATGAGTTTTTATCAGAGAGCTCCTAAGACTGGATCCCTTCATGTCACCATCTTGGCTCCTCCCCCTGTGAATATATTTGTACTGTATACATGCTATTCACAGACAGTATCTGGGGGACCTGGAGTAAGGGTTTCAAAATTTCCCCCAAAGCTATATGCTTTTCATTTTAATGACTTTATATTTCTGTACCAGAAAAATAATATTTTGACTAAAGGCTCTTAGCTATTTACTGAAAATCACTCACCTTACTTCAGAATACATTCAGCATTAGATGTCTTAGGAAATGCATCCTTTTTTCTTTTGACCCCTTGGAAAAGAAAAAGATAGAATTTTCAAGTGGCAAAATGATCTATTGATCAGAGACCTGACCTGATTTTGCTAACTGATGCTATTTTATTTATTCATTCATTCATTCATTCATCTATCTATCTATCTATCTATCTATCTATCTATCTATCTGTCTATTAGGTTTTTGCAAGGAAATGGGGTTAAGTGGCTTGCCCAAGGCCACACAGCTAGGTAAAAGTGTCTGAGGCTGGATTTGAACTCAGATACTCCTGACTCCGGCCTGTGCTCTATCCACCGCACCACCTAGCTGCCCCAATGTTAGTATATTTAAAGGGCAAAAAAATCTCAAGAAACTTAATTGAAAACCATATGTAACAAAAGTTTTCCCTTCTTCATTGACTCTTGAACAAGCACATGTCTGAGTAGGAGATCTTTCAATTCTGCAAATCCCACCTGCACACCCTAATATATGTTGGACAACACTTTTGGCTTTGTTTTTTTTTTTAAACCACATGCTACTTATACGTACACCATGAAAGAAATTGGAAATTGGTATGCTCTTGAAAGACTGGATGTAAATCAAATTTTTATAAATTGAATTCTACTTTAAATGCACTCTGAAACAATTATAGGAATAAAATGGAAATCTGAAACCCAATAAGGAATGTATTATTCAAAGGAACTTAGAAGCAATTCTTTTATAAAGAACTTTTTGTAACAAAAACCAATTACTTCCTGTTTAGTTCATTTTATAAGTACAAATTTCTCTATGGTATGATTTCTAATAACATTCAAATATAAAGAGCCAAATACAGGCTGACTTCCAAAGTCTTAGTACATTGTGATCTTTGGGACACCTAGTAACTTCATTATTGATACAAAAGGAACAATTGTGCTTCTAATTTTATTGTCGGCATTTAAAACTTCAGTTCTGTCAAACTTGATTTTCAGAACTCCTTACAGTTTTCTAGCAACAGAATAAGAAATAAATATTGTGACAATATCTGTTTAGCAGGGAAATGTTTTTCTTCTTTTTACTCTAATTTTTACTCAAACTTCCAACCCCCCCACAACAAAAACCAAAATAATTGCAGTCACTGTTATGCATAACCCTTCAAGTTCTCACTGCAAGGCGTATTCCCCTAAGAAGGTCAAAAGCAGAAAAGCCCTATATAGACCAATATACTCAAAACAACACATTTTGTGGTAGGGGGGAAAAAGTAGAGACCTATCAATTGGGATGGTTAAGAAAATTATGCTATGTAAATGTAAGGGAATATTATTACTGCATGAACAGAAATAATGAAAATGAAGAATTCAGGGAAATAAGGAAGATTTATATGAACTGATACAAAATGAAATGAGCTGAACTGAAAACACAATAGACACAGTGATATATAAAAATGTAAGTCTGAAGGAAAACAACAAAAAATTTTAAAATATTAGTGTCATTTAAAAAAACAACCTCTCAAACCATTACTCTTTGGTGCTTACTTATCAGGAGCAATTTCAGTGGATGATAACTTTTAAGATATTTAGATGTATAGCACAGACATTCCTAGGTCTCCAAATCTCAATCACTCTTTGACTTTAATTCTTTGTCTGTGTCTCTATCTCTTCCCCTTCCTTCCTATAACTGTACTCATTTTTACAACACAGACCTTTCATATTGCTAAATATAAAACAATCAGGCATAAAAGGAGATGTATACATATTTTACATTTAAGCTGCATTAGCAATACTTTCTTAATTGATGAAAATCATCAAAGGAAGCCCTGGTTTGTAGGATAGTGTGGATTCCTGAGATATAAAAGCTCACACTGACAATTTACTAGTCTGAGCACACCCCTGATCTCATAATAAACCCTTGTTACTCTGAAAGTGCCAGCAAAAGCCAATGCCTTTGAAGCAGAATGGGCATTCAACCTAAGAACAATTATAAAAACGAAACAGAGTAGACTGAAATCCAGTTGCACTAGTTAATTTGTTATTTAATCATTTCAATTGTATCTGATTTTGAGATCTATTTGGAGATTTTCTTGGCAAAGAAACTGGAGTGGTTTGCCATTTCCTTCTTCCGTTCAGTTTACAAATAAGGAAACTGAGGCAGATGGGGTAATGACTTATCCAGGTTCACACAGTTAATAAGTATCTGAAGCTGTATTGGAACTCAGATCTTCCTACCTACCTCCATGACCAGCTCCCCCTAGCAGATGAGGAAAAAAAGAATACTTATCAAAAAAATATCTTTCTGACCTGGTCCTAAATGCTTTAAATTGTTGATGTGAATGTGAGTTTGAAACATATGTTAAAGGTTAATAAGGTTTTTTTAAGTCTCAATATTGGCAGTTTTTATTAGATGTCCACACAATCTGTCTACAACTTAGTATATGGGTGTTAGAGAAGATTTTTGCTTGCAAATGAACTTGATAAATAACATTTCACTCAGCCAGTAAGCATCAGAGATGGGCTACGAGGCAGATTTCCCTGACTCCTTGCTGTAGTCTATACCCCTTCCCCCCTACCACCTGACACTGGTTATAACAATGGTAACCGAATGCAGCTCATAATTTTGTTCTCCGGCACTAAGATTCAACAATGTGAAAATTCTTCATGGCTTATGGCTGGGAGAAGTCCTCCCTCCTCACTTTAGGGGCCCCTCCCCATTCCATCCTCTGCCCTCCCTGTCTTTCCTGCTAGAGCAATGCTGCCCGCCTCCCACAGGTGCGTGCCCTCACGTCATGTGCCCTTGTTGCCTGTCTGGCAGCACTGGCAGGCAACAACAACGACCGGCATGAAAACATCTGGGTCATGGACAATTCCACCCTGCCTGGACTCCTCCTGGGACTGGAAGGGGAAAGAGGAAGTCGAGTGAGATCCTTTTCCAAGTTGTTAAACGTGGAAAACTTCTTCCTTAGCTCCCAAGGGGAGACCCACATTCCCTCCCTAAAAACAATACTATCTTAGGCCTCTCAGGTCTGTAAATCGGCCATCTGTTTCCCTTTTTTCCCTGGGACAATGAATGTAAGTAACAGTATGATAGCTGATACACTCAGTTGTTAGAGGGGTGAACAAAGACCGCTATTTCCCTTTGACTTTTTGATGTTAATCAAGGACCCTTTCTCACAAAAACCTCAGCTTGATCAGGAGGTAACATGATTTTTCCTTTCTTGAAATGATTCTACTTTCAAGGTGATTGACTATAACAGCAGTCGCCATAATGCTGACCTTTTCACCAACACCAATCACCCAGCAAGATGGCATTTCTTTTTGGGATCACAGTAGTAGCCAACTAGTTAGAATAATGGTTTAATAGTTCCTTCTATAAATGAACTTTATCTTTTAAAAACGTTGCACGATGACCTAGGGATCCCCATTCCCCAAGCACAATTGTAGAACCTTTTTCCCTTTGTCCTTGGAAAATGCTATGTAATCCAAGAATTTTACTCTATTTTAGATTGAGGAGCAAAAGCATCATTCAACAGATGGGAAAACTTAGGGCTTGTTCTGCAACATCTCTGCAGATAGCACCATAATCAAGGATTAAACAGCGACAGCCACCTTTAGTCATTTGGCATTGTGAGGGATTTTAAAAATACAATACCATGTACAATCCATCTATATATGTATATATATATATACATATATGTATATATATATACATATATATATGTATGTATTTTCTTTTTTAAAACCACTTAGTTCCCAATATTATCACTTCCCACCTTTACCCACCCCATCCCAACTCAGATGTAGCAGCAGTTAAGTCAAAGATGGCAGATGATCTGTACTCTACTGAGAGAACTGGAAAGTGCTTCCTAATAGGTCCTTTGGGAGCATGATTGCTCATTTATGTAATTTCTAAAATCCGTTATTTTAGATGATAATTTTCAGAAAGCTCAGTTTTAACCATTCTTTTGGAGGTGTGAAGAGAAAGGGGTTTGTATTTTTAACTTAACAGCTAAGGTATAATCAGTATTTATTTTAAAAAGTTTTATTGAAAACTTTAAAAAAATACTTGAGTCTATAATTTGCTGAAATTTTATTGAAAACTTAAAAAAGAGTTATAGCCATTATTTCCTGATGTTTAATTTGAAAAAAATGACAAAGTGAAGCTGTCAGATTTATGTCATTTTGTTTAGAAACCCCATGAGAGGTTATTCTTTTTAATCCCCTCTCTCTCTCTCTTTTCTTTTTAAGGATGAATATTCATAGGATCAATGTCTTGTGTGGGAATAAAGAAGTATCATACTAAATAAGTGATTAGATCTGGCTTCTGAAGTCACATGCAGTTTAGAGATTTTTGATTCTGTGAGGGTTATATATACATGTATGTATCTATAATATATAGTAATGTAACTATAATTAATGTAACATGTAAATATCTGTAATAATATAATATAATAATATAGATAAATGGCTACTTCGATTATATACATATAATTGTATATAAAAATATAAATAACTACTTCAATGGATATACAATTATATATCCATTGAAGCAGCCATTATATATATGTTCTGTTATTACATATGCATGTGTAAATATATACATATAATACTATTATTATGTATATACATATACATTTACATATACATAGAAATAGCCATTATATATAAAATTGAATTAGCCATTATAATACATATTATATCTTTTACATATATGCACACGCATATGCGTTACATTGATCATAATTACATTACTATATATTACATACATGTGTATCAATATTATATTCATTGAATCAAGAATATCTGAATTGCATGTGACTTCAGAAGTCAGATCTAATCACTTATTCACACACAGGACATGGCTACTTCAATTACACATATATAATTGAAGTAGTCATTTTAATATATGTATATATTTGAAGTAGTCCTATTTATATCACTATATTACTTATGCAACTATATTATTACATATGTATATACACATATTTTATTAATTGTGATTATATGTATATATTACACATACACACATATTTTATATATAATTGAACTATTGATATATGTATTTGAAGTAGTATTATAATATATAATTCTACTGTTAGACACAGGTATATACATCTAGTACATTCATTGTCATTACATCAGAACGATTGTATAGCCTATACACATGCATATATTATCTATATAATGGATGTAGATATGTGTGTGTGTGTGTGTGTGTGTGTGTGTGTGTGTGTGTGTGTATCTACATCTGCATCTACGTACATAACTATTTAAACCGCGCCTAGAACTGAGGCTGCACGGAGCCTCTAGCAGCAGCCTCTGTGCCGACCTCTCCCGGCCCGCACCCCCGGAGCCTCAGAAAGGCCGGTCCCATTAGCACCCCGTTTCTGCAGGAGCACGTGAGAAGCGGCGGGTCTTCCCGGACCCCCTGCCAGCTCCTCCAGCGCCCGAAACCGGCCAGCCCCGACGCAGCCCCGGGTCTCCGGGCGGCGTGGCCCGGCCCCGCTTCTGCCTTAGACTCGGCGCCCCGCTGCCGCAGACGAGACCGCACAAGCCTGGCACTAAGAGGACTGGCACTAAGGGGACGGGCATTAAGGGGACGGGCACTAAGAGGATTGGCACTAAGGGGATGGGCACTAAGGGGACGAGCATTAAGGGGACGGGCACTAAGAGGACTGGCACTAAGGGGATGGGCACTAAGGGGACGAGCATTAAGGGGACGGGCACTAAGAGGACTGGCACTAAGGGGATGGACACTAAGGGGATGGATACTAAGGGGACTGGCGCTAAGGGGATGGGCACTAAGGGGACTGGCACTAAGGGGATATACACTAAGGGGATGGATACTAAGGGGACTGGCACTAAGGGGACGGGCATTAAGGGGACTGGCAGTAAGAGGACGGGCACTAAGGGGACGGATACTAAGAGGACTGGCACTAGGGGGATGGGCATTAAGGGGACGGTCATGAAGGGGAAGGGCACTAAGAGGACTGGCACCAAGGAGAAGGGCATTAAGGGGAAGGGCACTAAGAGGATTGGCACCAAGGAGAAGGGCATTAAGGGGAAGGGCACTAAGAGGAGGAGGGCACTAAGGGGACTGGCACTAAGGGGACTGAGAGGGAGGGAAGCCGCCCTACCTGCCCCGGAATCCCGGATCTGCTCTGTTTCCATTTTTTCATTTCGGGGCAGGAGCAGAATGGGAACCACTGTGCGGGCGGGTAGCCAGGGGAAGGGCACGGATACCAGCCCCTGCTCTCCAGGCGCTTCTGTCCTAATGAGGGTGACCACCCTGGGGACCGGCAACCCCCGCCAGGAGGAGAGTTTGGCTGCTGATGTGGTGACTGTTCTTCCTGCAAAAGGAGGAAGCGTGTTTTGCTGTGGGGGAGGAGCAGGGCAAGGCAAGTGGCAGGCCCCCGCTGGCCCAAGCCTCTGCCCAGTGGCCTCAGCCTGGAAGACTCCCATGCCCAGTCCTCTGCCTGACCAGCTCCTCCCACAGCTCACCCTGGCTTTGGCTCTGCTTCTGATCCCCCACATTTCTCTAGCTCTGATGCTACTGCTGCGCCCGACCTCTTCCATGTGCTGTCCTCCCTCCTCAGAGAAGGGAAGCTCCTTGAGGCAGGCAGGAATTGGGGGGGGGGGGGGGCTTACATTTGTTTTCCTAGCATCCTAGCATTCCTAACGTCTGCCATATAACAGGCAATTTAAAAATCCTTATCGACTTGACTTGGCAGGAGATGCCTGCCAAGATGCTAGGGGGTAGGATGGTGAGGGGCTCGGGGCCGGGCTCCATCTGGTGAGGTGGCTAGGTGGCAATGGATAGAGCCCTGGCCCGGGAGTCAAGACGAGGGGAATTCGAAATCCAACCTGGAGCTACTTGCTAGCTGTGTGACCCTGGGCAGGTCACTTACCACTGATTGCCTCTCATTTCGGGCCATATGCAATCATCCTGATCCATACCTGGCCCCTGGACCTAGATAATTCTGGAGGCTGGTGATTGAGCACACACAGCACCCCCTCACTCAAATGCCTGTCTTGGCATCACCTTCCCTGATGTCATGGTCTTCTTTGAGAATAAAGGACAAAGCATCATCACATCATATGGTGAATGCTCAGGGTCCCAGGGTAGGAGCTTGCTGTTCCAAGTTAAAAGTACTGCACTGAAACATGGTAGGAATCTGACCCTGTTCAGTTTCAAATTCTGGTTTCTGCTCCTTATTCCCTATACTATGACTTAATTAGCCTCTGGAGGCTTCAAATTGCCTGTTCTGTAAAATGGACTGTGGGAATGGTGCAAGTAGGTAGGTAATCTTGAAGGTCCTTTCTAGTTCTGTTTCTAGGACCTGTCATTTCACAGATAAGCAGACCACCAGAGAGGTGTGTGAAGTTATAATAGTGGGTCCCTCCCCCCACCTTACAGGAGGACTTCAGTAAAGGCTGCTTAAAGTCAAATCTAACCATTTCTTCAATTTATTGCTTCTTCATTCACATATGTACCATTGACCGTATGAATATTCATTCTTAAAAGGAAAAAAATAGAGAGAGAGGGAAATTAAAAAGAATAACCTCTCTTGGAGTTTCTTTCTTTTCTTTTTTTGGTAAGGCAATGGGATTAAGTGACTTGCCCAAGGTCACACAGCTAAGTAAACATTGGATGTCTGAGGTCATATTTGAACTCAGGTCCTCCTGACTCCAGGGCTGCTGCTCTGTCCACTGCGCCACCTAGCAGCCACCTCTCTTGGGGTTTCTAAACAAAATGATGTATAGGCCATTTTGCAAAATCTGACTTCACATTGTCATTCATGGATTTAAACATCAGGAAATAATGGCTATATATTTTTTTAATTTCCAATAAAACATCAGCAAATTAGCCACAACCTAATTTTTTTTTTAAAGATTTCAATAAAACTTTTAAAACAAAGTGATTATACCAAAGGCGCTAGGTTAAAAAGACAGATTCTTTCTCAGATATAGAGTGGAATAGACAGCTACTGAGGTCCCTCTCAACTCTGAAATCCTGTTTCTGACTCACCCATTAGGTCACAAAGCATAGTTGGAACTACAAACTAATCATCTAACAAATGGCATTTTCATAAGTAAACTTATATGAATTGTATCAAGAGTTTATATATGGTAGTTGATGTGATCAGTTTATCAGGCAGTAATATTTATTTGTGCATTAGGTTACACACCCTTCTGTGCATCTCCAGTTGTCCTGATTCATATCTGGTCATTGGATCCAGATGGTTCTGGAGGAGAAAATGAGGCTGGTGACAGCATAGCAACCCCTCATTCAAAATCCAATTCATGTGCTAATCATGGCATTATTTCCTTGATGTCATGGTTTTCTTGGAGAAGAGACAAGCACCATCACCTCTGTGCATTCTCTAACACAGCCATGTTGACCTTTCTGCTCTTACACCACCTTTCCATCTCCCATCCCTGCACTTTTGTATAGACTGTCCTAACCCTAAGCTTAACCCTCCTTTCTGGAATGGATTGTCTTCCCTCATCTTCCTAGAGCCTCTAGTTTCCTTCAGAGCTCACCTTAAATAACCCCGTCCTCATGAGACCCTTCCTCATGTTCCAAATTGCTTTGTATCTGTTTCAGATATAATAAGTACATTTGTACAGGTCATCCAACCCAAGGGAATGTAAGTAAACAAGCTCCTGTAGGGCAGAAGTGGTTTCTATTTTATCTTTAATCCCCAATGCTGGCACATAAATAGCGAGTTTTTCAATTCAACCCTATGATCAAGTGAAATAATGATTATAAAGTGATTAGGACAGGTACAGAACACAGTAAGGGCTTTATAAATATTAGCTATTATTATTATTATCATCATATCCACAATCTGCATATTGATTGCAGTGTATGATGCAGAATATATCACCTTATGCCATACTAATTTAAAAGACCTCTTAAAGGGCAGGTATGACTTATATATCATATATATATATATTTTTTTTTTCCTTTAGCACCAGCTTATTTGTTTCTTAAATACAAAAAAATCTACCATTTCCAGGGGGACCTAATTTGAAAAGAAATGCTTACACAGCACACATCTTTTGTCTCACATTTATTAGTCTTCACTGAAAAGTGAGTAGTTTATAGATGGGAGAGGGGGGAAAAACCCAACACCAGGGATATTGAGTTACACATTCAGCAAAATCTAGGTTAAACATTACAAGTCCAAGCTACTTACCTTCTGGTCCCCCTAACCATTACTTCTGTAATTGTTTCCAACTGCAGAAAAGGCATCAAGCACTGCCCCCCAAAAGTCACTGACAAGGAAAAAAATTAACAAAATGGAATTGGATAGAAGTGGTCTGAATATTACTCAGAGATATATTTAATGTGATTAGCCTTTCTACGAGAAGGATTTGACAGCTTTCCAGTTCTCTTATAGCAGAGTCCCATCTGTTTTTGCTAACTTTAAACAATTGGGAAATTTCTTTCATTGTTGTACAAAGGACACTAGCTCTGAATGTCTATGATTCATCTACCAAGTCAAAATTAAGCTAACCAGAGAGAAGAAGTCCCTCATTTAAATTTCTATTCTGGTCCTCAAGGATTTAATTGATTGATCTAGAGGCCAGGAATTGAGTAGAGAAAGGTTGTCAGTCACAGTCAAGTAAATGCATCACAAAAATGTCATGGGGTAGCTAGGTGGTACAGTGGATAGAAGGGCAGCTAGGTGGTGCGGTGGATGGAGCACCAGCCCTGGAGTCAGGAGGACCCAAGTTCAAATTCGGCCTCAGACACTTAATAATTACCTAGTTGTGTGACCTTGGGCAAATCACTTGCCCTAGTCTTGCAAAAACCAAAAAAAAGTCTGTCTTTATATTTGATACAATCTCCTCATCCAAGAAAGGTTTTATTCTCACTCCTTTAGAAAGTTTCAGGCAGCTAATCAGTGTGCAGCAGACTGTAACAAGGCACTCAAGGGTAAGAGTTATTAGCAGTCCTAAATTCCAAGTGGAAAATTAATGGTAGGTATAGAAAGAAATTTCAATTTTTATTCAAATGGGTTGTTTTCCTGATTGATGCTTTAGAAAAACCCTAATTGAAATGGCAAGAAGAATCTTAGAAGCTGCCACATAGACGTATAGGTGGCCATTAATGACTTTTTTGTAGGGTTGAGTTTTTTTACCAGTCTCAAATTGTCAATGTTGGTGAGGGATGCAACCAGCACCTTTCACAAAGTTGAGAAATATTTTGTTCATTGTGGCTGCTGCCTCTTAAGAGAACAAACAATAAAACCAGAGTCACTACTGTAAGTTTTGTTCTGCTCAAAGAGCACCCACCAGAAATGCAACTTAAGTAACCAGAGTAGTACAATACACTCCCCCCAAAGATTTTTTTTAGTGTGTTGTTCTTTATGACTCTGTTTTGGAGGGGTTTTTTTGGTAAAGATACTGGAGTAGTTTGGTATTTCCTTCTCCAGCTGATTTTACAGATAAGAAATTAAGGCAAACAGGTTAAGTGACTTGCTCAGGGTCACATAAGTAATAAGTGTCTAAGAGCAGAGTTGAACTCTGGAAGATGAGTCTTTCTGGTTCTAAGCCCAGTGCCCTATTCCATTATGACCTAGTTGCCCCCAAAAAGACTTTATTAAGAACCTACTAAGTAGGAGCTGTGAGAACAAGAATTTTAGATAAGAAGCCAGCATTCTCTCCATAATAACATACCGCCATCAGTTGTTTAAGACCTCAAGAGATCAGTTCTCACTTGAATAGTGTTATAAGCTATTGCAGCCAAAACAGGCACCATGTGGTCACCAGCCATCTGGTAATGATTCGCTCCTAATTCACTAAGGCATGGTTTTGGAGGGCAGACAAATTTCATCAGAAGTTTATATTTGAAATTTTTCTAGCCTAGAAAGGCCTGCAGGGGCATGTGCTACCCTTTAAGAATTCACTATCTCTTCCATACTACAAGAAGGTGATGAATAAGAGAACTTGATGAAATGATGTGCAAAGAAAAAAAATGGCCTTAATAATGTAGGACATGCTTTCATTTTTACAATAATTCATTTTCCTCAATAATTCCTTTAAAATTAAAATGTGAAGAATCATTTTTAAAACAGGTATAAAATTGTTATAATATTTATTTGCATTGAAAAATGTAAAATGTTGGAGTTGGAATACATGGCCTCTGAGGTCCCTCTTGAACCCTATGAGAATAGACTATTCTAAGTCAACTAGGAAACTTTATCTTGGTCATTACAGAAATTATAGGGGAGGTTTAGAAGAATAGATATGTGGCCTAATTCAAACTAGTACTTTTGCTTGCCATCCTATGCCAGGTCAGTTTGGGAGGGCCAGTTGCAACATGAAAGCTGTGGTGTTGAAAGGACAGGCTTGATCTTCCTTTGATTTCATCAGTTAATATTTATTGGGTTCTTATTATGTCTCAAGAGTTATTAATAATGAGAAGTCTCTATCATCAGATTACACAGTGTGTTGAAAATTTGAGAAAATCAACTTTGTTTCAAATACATCAGGCACTAATATTCTCTTTTCTTCTTGTATATATTGAGGAAATGTCTTCTATATGTTCCCTCAAAGAATCTGCTTGAGTAAATGCTCCCATTTAGTAAAATGACTGGATTAAATCATGAAGTGTCTATTTAGTTTTCCCTAGGCTAGTGTGCCTATTCACTTCAAAATACTCAGAAGGATATTCTCTGTATTATTGACGAGCATGGTAATGAATAGGACTGAACAACTGAACTGTTTTTTTTTTTCCAGTAGTGGTGTAAATTTGTGTTGGACTTTCTATAGGAAACCTGAAAATTTTAGGGTTTTCATCAGGGTCCAGCATATTATCTGGATCCATGGAGACTTTGTTTTTTCATGCAATACTCCCTGACCTTTAAGAATGAGACTAGAACAAGTCCATGATCATGATACTAATGGTATATTTCCATAGAGAACTCAAGATTTGTTTTTTTTTTAAAAATTAGCACCAAGTTCTAACAAACCAAATGTTCTTGGTCTATTAGTTCCTTTAGTTCTATTTAGTTCTTGGTCTATTAGTTCTATTAGTACTCAGTTCTTTTTCTAGTGACCTTTTTGGGTTTACCCTAATAAAGCTACCTAAAGAGGATCCTACTAATGTTCTCATCACAGTACCAACAGGTTTAACATTTTACAGATCTGCTTTTGAAAGTAATTGTTCCATTTGCCTGGTAATTAATTAAAAACCTAGCCACTCCTTCAAAGGAAAACATGACACATAGAGGCCCTGATTGATATCTCTGCTGGCAATGTGAGCTCCAGAACAACAGGAAATACAGTATCGCAGGAATTCGATGCTTCTGAATGAGCAGCTTTTTAAAGACAGGAATATTTATGGCAAGCTTTGTTGCTGGGTGGTGACTGGAGCTCCCCAAATAAAATCATTATGGAGGGTAGGGTCTCAAAATTCAGCTTAGAAACTTTCAAGTTGCATAGATCTCTTGGTTTCCTTTACCTTATCAAATGATGGTATTAAAAAAAGATAAATTTCAGGAATATATTGCCACTTAACATTGACTAATATTGACAGTCCCTGTGGCAATTTCCTTATAGATACAAGAAAAAAATATTCATTGACCAATAGTTCATATCACAAAGGAGCAAAATCCCTCTTCTCTAAGAATCATGTCTATTTTAATTACTATTGCTCACTGGATTTCAGGTTCAAAAAGAAAAACAACTTGAATGTTAAATATTTTCCCTTCAACACATTTAGAAAGCTGTTGTGCTCTCTTGGGGGATGGGCAGCCGTGAATGAGGCGGTGGAATTTACAGAACTCTCAAATATTCTTTTTGGTCTAGACAGACTTGATTTTCTAGGTCTTTTGGCATGGTTTCCTTTTGCCTTGTTTAATCCCATCCCAAATTCTTCAGGCACTTATGGGACTAGCTAATATATACAGTGAATGAAATATTGCATCAGTAAGACATACCCCATCTTTCATTCCAGGTAAGGGGTAATCAAATGAGGACACTGGTCCCATTGAAGATGCCCAGACTATTCCCAGATGGTTTCTCTCCAGTTAATACATTTATTTTTACATATTCTATGACAATTTATGGAGTCCTTTACTTCAGTCCTTCAAGAATCTGTAAATACTTCATGTTGGCATATTCTCTTTTGATACGTCATAATTCTTTTGTGATTTAACAAATGCCCTTCAAGAATGACTGTGGTCACTGTTTTGTGGTAGCAAAGAATCTAGAAACAAAATAGGTTGCCATTGATTAGAGAAGAGCTGACCGATTTGTGGTATATAAATAGATAGAATATTAATTCCACCATAAGAAATACATTTGGGGAATTCAGAAAAACCTAGCAATATTTGTGTGAATTAATGTATGGTGAAGAATGCAGAATCAGAAGAATAAAAGACACAAATACTACAATCATGTAAACAAAAAAAAAAATCAAAAGTTGGCCAAGTCCCTGAACACTGACAATGATGAGTCTTGATCTAGGAGATTAGATGATGAAACATGTTTTCCCTTCTGTCAGTGGAGAGGTGGGAAGCTACTGTGGTAGCTAGGGAATTGCATATGTCCACAGATGCAACTGCTGTGTCAACAGATTTGCTTAAATGTTTTTCTTTGTTACAAAGAAGTGTTCCATGACAGTAGATGGTATAAAAGGAAATGACTGCTATATCAAAACAGAAGTTATCGATAAAACTTTTTAGAATAAAGCAAAATAAATCTGTACAACAATAATAAATGAAATTTCTGTGGTCACTTCATCACTCTGTGGCCAGCTGGTTGATGACCCATTTCTGCTGGTCTTCAGAATATGGCATAAGGAATCAAGAAATTCCCTAATTTTCTTGCTAAAGTACCACTCACAGTCCTGGACATATGAATTTAGCTCCTTATGATGGGACACGCATCTTTCTGGGATGTCATTTCTGATTGGTTCTGGCTGACCAGAGCTGGCTGACCCAGGAGAATGGAATCTTGATAGATTCTGCTTCTTTCTATAATATAGAAGAAGAACCAGAGAAGAAAGTGTTCTGTTCTTACATTTTTGACCTCTCTCTTTCTGTCCTTGATTCGTTTCCCAAGAGTCTCCCAAGAGACTCCCAAGAGAAAGGCAATGAGAGTTTATAGTACAAGCATGTGGCAAGGGGAGAAATGTTTGTCTAAGGGAGCCTGAGTGAGTCTCTGTCTGTCTTTTTCTGTCTGGACCTTGTGAGTTGTTTAGATAAATATTATCTGAGAGGAGTGAGAAATATCTACTCAGTAGCCCCACAAAATTGTTTTTACCTCCTGATAGGAGTACAGTGAGTGTAATGTACCGTTTGATAATTAAAATTTTTTTTTTATTTTCAGAATTTGCTTATGCACTTGCATCTTATGGAGTTTTTATGGTAGAGGAAATAAATTGCTCTCTTTTACCTGAAACTCATATTGTACATTGAATATCTTTTCTAGACAGGACCATGTTATCTCCATATAGGAAATACATAAACATGAATCATATGTCAGATTTCCTTTTTATATTTCCCGGGAGTTATGCTGAGTGGGAGAGCCAGAGAGCCAGAGAGTGAAAAGTCTGATCTGCTCCTTTGGGATCCATCCCCTTGGCCCAAAAGCTATACACTCAATCACCAAACCTATACTCTATTTGATGGGACCCTAGTCTAGAGCTTACAATGTGACTTTGACTCTCAAGGGTCCTTCCACACCAGGATGAGGCACTGGAGTAGGACATTCTTAGGGTCTTTTAACACAAAACTCCTCTATACGATGCTGAATCATGTGGAAAAAAAGAATCATAGAGACCACTCTATGAATATAGTAAGCATTTAATTAGCACATTTTCTTTTATAGTTAATAGCTTTCCCTTGGGTCTACTACACAACCAAATAACATAGGAAACCAATTACAGAAGTGGCAATTGTACATATGAGGTATACACCCACACAGGTAGTTCTGCTATAACACTTGTTTTGCAAATGTGATTTTGTTCCAGGGTGATTGAAATATTAGGGTACAGTTTCAGCCTAATGCAAATTTTACATTTACATATGTGGTTTCATCCATGAAAAAAACTAAATGAATGTGGAAATTTATGCCCAGTTGAAGCGAGTCACATAGAAAACTGTCCCTGCATTCATCTTACACATTCATCAGCTTAACTGAGTTAACTGTGTGCATTATCCTGTAAAGTTGTTTTATTGTTTTTTCATGTTTGTGAACTTTTCCATTAAAAAAACAATCTTTCAACATTCCAAATGTATCTAAGCATCAAGGTTAAAAAATATGAAGCAGTGGAATACAAAAGGAAAGCTTTAAATATTGAGGTATTAAGGATTAAGCTTGAGGTAAAGTTATACAGCTATGAAACTGTACATATCCTTTGATCTTGCAATACACTTGGTCAGTATTCCAAAGAGATCATAAAAAACGAAAGGACCACATGCACGAAAATATTTATAGCAACTCTTTTTGTGGTGGCAAAGAATTGGACCTTGTGGATGCTCATCAGTTGGGGAATGATGAACAAGTTGTAGCATATGAATGGAATGGAATACTGTTGTGCCATAAGAAATGATGAGGAAGCAGATTTCAGAAAAAACTTGGGAAGATTTCCATGAACTGATTCTGAGTGTAGAGAGCAAAACCAGGAGAATATTATACACAGAAACAGCAACATTGAGCAATGATAACTATGATCCATTTAGCTCTTCTCAGTAATACAATGATTTAAGATAATTCCAAAAGACTAGTGATGGAAAATGCCATCCACAGCCAGAGAAAGAATTATAGAGTCTGAATGTAGATTAGAGCATACTATTTTTACTTTTTTGTTTTTTCTTTGTCATGATTTTTCCCTTTTGTTCTGATTCTTTTTTTACAACATAACTAATATGGAAACATGTTTAATATGATTACACATGCATAGCCTATATCAGATTGCTTGCTATCTTGTGCAGGGAAGGGAGGAAGAAAAATTTAAAACTCAGAATCTTACAAAACGAATGCCAAAATCTATTTTTATACATAAGTGGAAAAACATTCTCATAAGTTAACAAAAATAGACAAAAAATGTTTTGAAAGAGTGAACACGCGATTTCTCTCAAACAACTGGTTCATAAAGGAATTCACATCAGAAACAATGTTGTAGAAATAAAAGAAATGTCTATGGCTAGAATTGTACCCTCATCCCACTTTTTTCCTATAAACCCTGTGGTTTTTGTGTAACTTTGCCTAGTGTGGTCATTTTTAGGAATGTGCATGTTATGTTGTAGCAATCCTGGCATTTCAAACATTGAACATGTCAATCAGTCAATACATTTTTATTAAGGAAGGGCTTAGTATGTACTAGGCTCTTTGCTAAGCAAAGGGTATACAAAGAAAGGCAAAAACTCTTTCCCTGAACTCAAGGAGTTCACATTCTAATTAGGGGAGATGACTTAATATTAATTATGTACTTAGGATATACATACACCCCCATATAACACATAAATATATGCATAGAAACATATTTTATCTAAATACATAGATAATTCATATATGGAGAAAGGGGAACAAGAAGAGGGAGGGAGGAGGAGGAGGAGAGCTAGAGAGAGGGAGAGAGAGAGAGAAACAGAGACAGAGACAGAGAGACAGAGAGATGGCTGGAAGGCAAGAACTGGTGGTAAGGATAGCGAAGTGGTGGTAAGGATACCTCCTGGGATTTGAGCTGTCAAAAAGGATGCCAGAGAAGGCAAGAAGCAGAGAGGTGATGGAGTGGGACTTTACATTCATTTGGGATTGTCAATGCAAATAAACTGAATCAGAAGTTGGGAGTGTTATGTGTGGCATGTAGACCAGTATAGTTGGATTGTAGAATGTATAGAAGGGAGAAATATGTAAGAAGACTGCCAAGAGAGCAAGGGACTAGGTTGTAAAATGTCTAAATGCTAAGAAGAAGATTTTACATTGGATTCTTGAAGAAATCAGGAACTACCGGAGTTGATAGGTTGAAACTGGGGTGGGGAGGAGTAATAGTCATCCTGATGCTTCAAGAAAATCACTTTGTCAGATGAGTGGAGAAGAAATTGGAGCGGATTGGAGAAAGTAATTACAGTTGAGTCTGGCAGCCAAAAGTCCAAGAAGTCTAATGAAGTAACAACTTCATCTCTAATCCCTAATAAACTCATTCAGCAGCCTCTCCCTCCCCTGCCCTCAAGCTCTGGCAGGGTAATAGAGTAAGATCCACAAGCCTGAGCTCTGAGATTAATTTTCTTGTTCTTTTGATAGTCTCTGACAGCCCACCCCGTCCTTGCCTTCAGGAACATCCTGTGACAACAAAAACAGAGATTGATTCTGCCTACCCACACAACCCAACCCTGACCAAGGAATAGTCTAGTGGAAGTATGACTCTATTGCAGTAGTGATTAACCAGAGAATTAAAGAATAAAAGAAACTGAAGCTGAACATTAGAGTTTGGGGAGAGGACTGCTATACAAAGCCTGAAGGAAAGGGAGGAGGCTGAAACTGCTTTGTGGTTCAACCCTGAAGATTTATCATCAAAGAAGTTAGAATGTGAGCAAAAAAAAAAAAAAAAAAAAGGCAATTTGCCAGATATCTCAGGTGGGAGAAAACTCAGTTAAAAACCTTGACCACAAGAAGATAATCGACACTGAAAATATTAGTTGCAGAAAAAAAAAAGATGGCCTCCAAGCATCTAAAAGTACCCAGTCATCTCTGAAAAAAATACTGTAAGACAACGGGAAATGAATTCACTTTAGACGAGGCATAGAACTTTATGGATTCTCAGGAGAGCATGGGAATACAGCAAAATGGTCCCAGATGATTCAAGAAAGAAATAAGAATCATGAAAATAAAATTTATGGTTTGCATGGTGTATCCATGATGGTGAGTCTCTCTAGAGAAACAAAAGTTTTAATTATGAATTTAATTATGAATGAGACATACAAATACAATATAATGTGGATAATGTGGATAAAATGAACACATGATCTCTGTAGAAGCAAAGCACGTTGATTTTTTTTTTTGGATGAGGCACTCAGGATTAAGTAACTTGCCCAAAGTCACACAGTTTGTAAGCTGCAAGTGTTTGAAGTTGGATTTGAACGCAGGACATCCTGACTCTAGAGAGGGCAGGTATTCCATCTCAGCTGCCCTGAAAAGCCTTTTGTTCTCAAAGAGAGGCTGCATAGAGACAACTGAAGGATCCTAGGCTACACAGAAGAAAATGACAAAAAAATCTTGAACATCACAATGCAGTAGGTGATGCAAGAAAACTTCTCAATATCTGAACACAGAAGACAAAACGTGACAATTGAAAAAAGCCATATATTAGCTCTGGCAAATTATTGCAACATCCAGGCAAGGGGTGACTAGGACTTACAGTAAGGTAGTGATTGTGTGAGTCAAGAGAAAGTGATATATATGGGAGGGGTTGTGAAAGTCAAAATGATAAGACCTGATAAGAGATTGGGCAAATAGGAGGAATATAAGGGTATGTATGTGTGTGTGTGTGTATATATATATATATATATATATATATATATATATATATATATATATATATATATATATATAATAGCCTGGAAAAAAATGTAGTAAGAGTTTGTTCACATTGCTCCCCATTGTTTAGAGTTCTTGACACCATCCAAATCCTCGCCATCTTCCCAACTATAAAGCTCTCTCTCATCTTTAAAAACACTTCCCTAATAATCTAGACTTGTCTGTTCTTTCCCTCCTCTAAATCCCCAAAGCACTTATACCATGAACTTTTGGCACTTTCACAGGATCATAGACTTTCAAAACTGAAACTTTAGAAATTTCTACTCCAACCTCATTTTCTAGATAAGGAAACAGGTCCAGAGAAGTCAAGGAACTTTTCCAGGGATACCTGGGTAGTATTAGATTCAAATTCACAATTTCTAACTCCAAATCTAACACCCAAATCTAGTACCACACTATCTCTTGTTATTATATCGTCTTGCTCATTAATTATTCTATGTAGTTTTATCTTGGATCACCAACTAGGTGGCCACCTAGTAAGTCCTTTTTTTTTTTTGACTGAAGAGTTTTGTGCGGATTCCATGCACTTCAGATGAAAATAGTGGGGATAAGTGAGATATTTCAACTTGGTTAATAAACCTTTTTTCTTTTTTATTGGTTTTTGCAAGGCAATGGGGTTGTGACTTGCCCAAGGTCACACAGCTAAGTAATTATTAAGCGTGTGAGGCCGGATTTGAATTCAGGTGCTCCTGACTCCAGGGCTGCTATCTACTGCTATCTACTCCATCCACTGCTCTATCCACTATGCCACCTAGCTGCCCTTTGGTCAATAAACCTTAAATGCTCTGCCATGGATAACAGTAAAAGGAATCCTGGTTGGAGAAAAAGTTCAGTCCTCTCATTTCTGGAACTGTGTGTGTGTGTGTGTGTGTGTGTGTGTGTGTGTGTGTGTGTGTGTGTCTTTACTAGTTTCCTGCAACTCTCAGATTCCCCCCCAAAGCAATCATTTATAAAATACTTAAAAAGAGTTTTGGCTCCTAATATAAACATAAATTTCCTGAAGAATAAGCTGAGTTAGGTTTTTTTTTAATTTGATTTATTTTAAATAAGACTCAAGAAGTTACAGGATCTGTTTGACTAAACATCATCAGGTGAAACAAAAGACTGACATTTCAGAAGTTTGAAAAATGACTAACACAGAACATTTTTCCATCTCTTTCTTTCTCTCCTTCTAGATCATAGGATTTGGATCATAGATACAGAGTTGGAGGGGATGTTGGAGATCACTAATTTATTCAGGTCAATTCTCTCATTTTTAAAGATAAGGAAGAAGTCAGTCAGTGGTAGAACTAGGATTTGAATGCAGATTCTTGGATTCCAGGATCCAGTTGCTACTGAAGCTGGAAGGAAGCTTAGAAATTTCTATGTCGAATACCCAAGCCCCTCTCTCCATGTCCATATTCCATCATTTTATAGATGAGAATACTGGTCCAGAGGGGTTAAGATCACAGAGCTAAGAAAGAGCAGAATCAGGGTTGGAACTCAGGTTTTCTGACTCCGAAACCAATTCTATCTACACTGTAATGCATTTTCAATATGAAGATCTTTTTGTTTGTTTGGTTTGCTGGTTTATATTTGAATGCACATGTGTATCCTTTGTTTTGTTTTGTTCAGTCATTTCAGTTGAATTCAACTTATCGTGACCCCATTTTTGGATTTTCTTGGCAAAGATACTGTAGTAGTAGTCTGTTATTACCTTTTCCAGATTATTTTACAGATAAGGAGATTGAGGTAAACAGGTTTTAAGTGATTTACCCAGAGTCGCATGACTAGTATCTGAGGTCAGATTTGAACTCAGAAAGATGAGTCTTGATGACTTCAGACCTGTGACAGTATCCACTGAACCACCCAGTGCAACATGTGTAATGTTTATTTTGAATCTATGCAATTATTTTGTGACAATCACTTGAAGGGAAAAAAGGGATTTTTGCTAAAATATATATACCTATTGCTCAAGGATCAACTTGCTGATTTAAAGAGTTCCAAACACGTACCAGCTGAACGTTCCAGTTAACGCCAGCCAAGCTTTTGAGTTATGATCATGATGACCAAATAGCTGGTTTTTAATTCTTTTTCTTCACCTAGAAATCTTTAGCACTGAAGAAATGGCTTTCAGGAATAAATAATCAATGTAGCAAAGTAACAGATGTTTAAGCTCAAGAACAGATTCATCTTCTAGGGGTGGAAAACCTGGAGTAATTGCCACTTAATATGTGTAAATTATTTGATTCATTAGTTGGCTAAAGCAAAGATCACTTTCTGGCAATACTATCTAGGTTTTGCCCTTCCGATCAACAGAGAGAAGCAGAATCACACATATAACCATTCCATTACAACATTCCCTACACCTTGGATTTGGTACCTTTTTAGATAGAGTCGTTTGCCTCTGACATGGCTTTAGGACAGGGACTGTGTAGTAGCCAAAGTTTTTAAAAAGAATTTTACAAATTCTTGGGTAGAATTTGTTAATCATGAGGCATGATTCACTGCAAAAGGTGGGAGGGGGAGGGTTAGGTCTTTTTGTTTCTGTCTCCATCTCTTTGTCTTTCTCTGTCTCTGTCATCTTTATCATTATCTCTGTCTCTCTCTGTCTCTGTCTCTGTCTCTCTCTCTCTCTCTCTCTCTCTCACACACACACACACACACACACACACACACACACACACTCAAGTGAGGGGGAAATAGCTCCTATATTTATATCACACAGAATTAGAACTGAAAAGTCTGTGTGTGTGTGTGTGTGTGTGTGTGTGTGTGATTATAAATTGCTCTGAACACATGTCGCGAAACCCATTCCAAAACTTCTTTCCTAAGTTCATCTCTGGTCACTTAGACATCCCTATTCCAAGTCATTTATTGGATTCTCCTCTTTCAATGGAATGTTAGTACTATAGTCTAGCCTCACCTTGTGCTTCCGTACTCTTCTCCATAATAAGGCATCCATATCACATTATTTTCCAAGTATGGTGGCATAGACCAGGAATTTCTCCTAGTGAGGAGGTTAAGGCTGGTGGATCATATGACCTTGGAAGCAGTGACTAAAGTTAACTAGGTGACTACACCAGGCTTGGCTCCGATTTGGAAAGCCCCCAGAAGCGGGGATAGCCATGCTGCCTAAGGAGGGGTGAACCAGCCCAGGGTAGAAACAGAGCAGGTCAAAGCTTCTCTGTCAGTCACTGGTGGGGTTTGGTACACAAATGGCTATTGAACTTTTAACTAAGGTAAGATAAGGAGGGTCTTATATTAAAAAAAATCAAACAACCCCCCCCCCCCCCCAGAAAACAAATCACAGTGTTCTTAGCTGGCCATTTTAACCTCACAGTCTAGAGTGTAAGGAATTTTGTTGCACAATCTATATGAGAGCATGCAATCTGCTGATATACAGTTTAGACTTCTGAGTCTCTTCACTCTTATCTGGCTTAGTGTATGCGTCTACTTTTTCTTCTCAGTTCCACACTGTAGTTCTCTCCCCAGGTCAGTTATCTCTTTCTCCTCTGACATAGTCCTTGAGGAAGAGAAATCCTTTATGCCTAGTTTCTGGGTAATACCTTTCCTTCTGATTAGCAACTGGCAATCTAGGCTGGCTGTTTGCAGTTCTGAATTCTTCATCCAGAAAACCATCCACAAATGTCAGCATCATTCACGTATTTTGAGTTGAAGTGCCATAATAACACGAACAACCAGTTTTCAGAGTTTATTAGGTGTAGCAAATTATTACCCTGAAGGTTATATTGAATTGGGATTGGTTCCTGGACATAGATGAAAGGCTTCCTGGGATTGATCCTAAAGTGATCAATCCCATTCCAGAAGTCTGGTTGGTCTTCCTAATCCACTGTTAGCCCTAACCCCAACCTCTGACCTCAGTTCTGGTGATGCTCTTTCCTGGAGTCTTCCTGGGACATGGGAAGGCTTAACCTACCTTAAACACTGAATGGGTGTTGCCACAGTCAAACAGAGACCCGATAAAATAGAGCTTCAAAAGGACAAAGTCTCCTACTGTCTCTGGGGCCATCTTCAGTGGTTCAGATCCATATCTGGCCACTGGTCCCAGATGACTCCTGAGAAGAAAGTGAGGTTGGTGACTTTGCATAGCCCTCCCTCCCTTAAATCCAATTCATTTGCATGTCATGGCATCACCTCCCTGATGTCACGGTCTTCGAGAAGGAAGGACAAACAAAATAGAAGGAGCTGGCTATTGGGGATCCAACTGATCAAGTGAGCAAGCAACCCAACTTTCTTCCTTTCATTTTCCTTTCCTTTCCTTTTCTTTCCTCTTCCTCTTTCCTTTTTCCTCCCTTCTCCTTCCCCTTCCCTTTCTCCTTTTCCCTTCCCCTTCTCTGTCTCTTTCACCTTTCCCTCTCACCTTCCCCTTCTTTCCCCTTTCCCCTTTCCCTTTCCTTTCCTTTTTCCACTTAGGTTCTCAGCATAAAGGAATGTAAATTTTAATCTCTGAAACCTTGTAAGATTATTTGGGGTTTACTGGCTAGATTTCTTTCTTATCATTTTTGTTCACATTAATTGGTCAACAACAAAGGATACCAGGCCAAGCCCCAGTCAGCTCAGAGTCATTGTAAATAGCAATTGTTTCTGTTTTGGCAAGAAATCCTTTGAGCCTTCCCTTTCCAGACTGATATTTTTTTTTGACTAGTAAAGGAGACCACCATTCTGTGCCTCATTTCCTGCTTGCCTTAGTCCTTTGGGTACTTAGCTGACATAGTGGAGAGAGAGAGAGAGAGAGAGAGAGAGAGAGAGAGAGAGAGAGAGAGAGAGAGAGAGAGAGAGAGAGAGAGAGAGAGAGAGAGAGAGAGAGAGAGAGCGAGCCAAACCTGAAGTTAGGGGGAACCTGAGCTCAAATTTGGCCTCAAACACTTACTAGCTGTGTGACCCCCCTCACTCAAATCCAATTCATGAGCTTGTCATGATATCATCTCCCTGAAGTCCTTCTAACCTTCTTACCTAGCCTTAATCTTAATCACTGAAAGGGTGTTGCCTTGGAGATCTGCTAAAGATCATAATTTCAATCTTCTTTCAAAACTATATATAATATAAAGAAATCACACACAAATACACACAAAATAGAAGAGAATGATGAGTCCTTTCCCAAACAAGGGAGAGATGAAATCATTAAACAGATTATTTTGATGAAAGAAAATGAAAAGTTTTGCATATATAAAATCAATGAAGACAGAATCAAAAGAGGAACAGTAGTGCAAAATATATCAAATATCAGTAAAAAATCTAATATCCAAAATATATAGAGAATTGACACAAATTTATAATGCCAATGCCAATTTCTCAAAATCAAAGTGATCAGAATACATGAAGAATAATTTTCATAAAGATTAGAAATCCTAAATGACTATATGCTCCAGATCAATAAGAGAAAAATGACATTTTACATCATACAAACTAGCAAAGGTGAAAAAAAGATGGAAATAGTCACTGTTGAAAGGGTAAAGGGGAAGGAAATAGGCACACTCATCTCTTCACTCTTGGTAGAACTGGGAAACCATCAGTTCTGGTTTTCAATTTGGAATTACCCAAGAAAACACAATTATGCTTTCTACTCCCCTTTGATTCCACTAATAGGTATATATTCAAGGAAGTCAAAGGTAGGGAAAAAAAGGGTCTAATATATGTGCCAAAATATTCATAGCAATATTCCTTGTAGTAGCAAAAAACTGTAAACAATGTGGTTGTCTGTGGATTAGGAATTGATTGAAAAATGATAGTATATGAATGTAAATGATATTATTGTACAGTAATAAATGATGAATATAAAGAATTTAGAGGAAAAGGGAAAGATTTGAATGAACTAATACAGAACAAAATCTGGAGAACTAAGAAAACCCCACAGAAATAAACATGTATATCAATTTAGTGACTAGAGGAGTGTTAATGAATAGATCATTCAAAGTTTATTAGTTGACTTGGAATAATAGAAAAATCAATGAAAATCCTACAAGCCATAATGATATCTCCTTCACAGTAGACAAATCAGGGACTACTACAACAGAACATCACATACATTATCAGGTACTTCCTCTGGGATTTTTGCTTATTTTTTTTTTGACTCAAGGAAGGGTATATATAATCTGTAGTGAAGTGCAAGTAGGAAATGACTGATTTAAAAATAAAAGACATCAGTAAAGTATATTTTGCCAAGTAAGAAGTAAATTCCCTTTTTAGAATCAAAAATTTTCTACTGAATAAAGTTCTCCCAATGAACCTATTTCTGCAGCTACTGCATCCAATTCCTCTATTTAAAAGGAGTAAAAAAACTAAAGAGAAATTTTGTGAACAAAAAAATTCATTGAAATGAGAGGTTCATAAAAGCACATTGATTGTCAAACATTTCCATTTACTAAAAAAATAATCACACAAAAGTTCACATCCTCTCTCGTCCAGTTCTTTCCTGTACAGAAGAGTTGTGTTTCACAGCTGATGAGAATCATTTCTATGCTAATGACTTGTTTCCTCTTGCACAGTCAGATGAAATGGTAATAAAGTTCTCCATGATTACTGCAGAAAGGGCTTTTGCTCTATTGTTAGAAAACATTTTTGCAAGACTTAGATTCAAATCTCTAAGGAGAATTTTTAAAGGGACCACATACAACCCATATTTATTTATTTATTTATTTATATTTAATTTTTTTTCAATTACATATAAACAAAAATTTTTAACATTTTTAAAAATTTAAATTCCAACTTCCTTCTTCTCCTCCCCCTCCTTAGAAGGAAAGCATTTTGATATAGATTATACATGTTCATTCATGCAAAACATATTTCCATATTAGCCATGTTGCAAAAGAAAATATAGACCAAAAAAGGAGAGTAATAAAGTTTTGATAAAGCATGCTTCGCTATTGCAGCCCATTTTGCCACTGACAAAAAAAACCAAGTGATAGCAATGATTTTATTGATAAAATAATGTTCAGAACATGTATACACTTATTTCAATCTCCTACATAGACTTCAGTGATAGTTGTGATATGGACTTGGAATAATTGATGTTCAACATTATCATCCTGAGATCCTAACAGATCTGATTGGGATAGTATGATTTCAAATTGGAAAGACTCCTTGAGATTATGTAATCAAAAACTATCAAGGTTGGAATGGCTATCATAGAACATCTAATTCAAGCTCTAACTGAACATAAATCCTTGTACAAAATAGTTAACAAATGGCCATCCACCTATTGTTTAAAGGTCTCCAGCAAGGGGGGGGGGGCGGGAATACATTGCTTCCTGAAGTAGTCCCTCACAGCTTTTACATAGCTCTAATTATTAAGAAACTCTTCCTTATATCATACCTAAATCTGCCTCGTTTCAACTTTGAACCATTTCCTCCATTTCTTCTTCCTTGAACCAAGAATAAAAGTCAATTTCCCCTTCTACATGATTGACCTTCAAATACTTGAATATTACCATCATTTCACTGTGGATCCATAGCACCTCAAACTCTTCTTCACCCTAAACATCCTCTATTCCTTTGAGCCATTCTCATATGGCTTGATGTCCAGACCTTTCACTGTCCTGGTTTTCCTCCTTTCAAAACTTTCCAGCTCAACAATGCCCTCCTTAAATGTGATTCCCAGAACTGAATACTTTGCTTAGATAGGGTCTGATCCCAATAGAAAAACAGAATTGTAATTTCCAAGGTGGTAGTTTTTACCTCTCTTGATGCTCATGTTGGGGCTTTTTGGCCACTATACATATTACAGTATTTACTCACACTTTTTCCAGACAACTAAAATCCTCAAATTCTTTTTTTTTAATTTATTTAAGGCAATGGGGCTAAGTGACTTGCCCAAGGTCACACAGCTAGACAATTATTAAGTGTCTGAGGTCGGATTTGAACTTAGGTGCTCCTGACTCCAGGGCTGGTGCTCCATCCACTGTACCACCTAGCTTCCCCCTCACATTCTTTTCAAACTTTTTTTTAATCATGCTTTCCTCTCTGATATATGTGAAGTGAATTTCTGGAAACCAAATGTAATATTTGATATTTATCCTCCTTTTATTACATTTTGTTAAATCCAGCTCATTATCTTAGATTCTCGGAATTTGAAGGGCTCCTGATTCTGCCATTCAATGTTATCTAAAGCTCCCAGCTTTGTGTCAAGTGCATATTTAATGATTTGTAATCTATGCCATTATCCAAGTTAATGATTAAAAAAGTTAAAAAGACTAGAGGAATTCCATTAAAGATAATTCTTCAAATTAGCATCAAATCATTAATTACTTTTCTTTGGGTCCTGGTATTCAACATTTCTAAATCCAACTTAACTACATCCAAGAATAGCATGGGAGACATTGTCAAATATATTGCTAAGATCGAGGTGTAAGGCCCTCTCTGGGCCTCTTCCTCCAACTCCCACTAGAGAGTCTGGGTTACCATAGAATGAATGATGACCGTTTCCCCTAGGATTCTAGCAAAAACTCTGAACTAAGTGGTAGTTTTCTAATACTGTCACTAAGTCCTCTTTCAGTAGGTTCCCCATTGAGTATCAGTTAGTCAAAATTAATTAGCCTTTAGAAAGAGATATTCACTAAACTCATAAGAATAGTGGTACAAAATATCCATTAAAAGTCTGAGACTCTCCCTCCTAAAAGTAAATGAGCTCAAGATTAAAAAAGCATATTTGACAAAGGGATTACTCACAGCTCCTCATTGGCTAGAAGACCATTTCTCCCTTTGTGGAGTCTTCATAGAGTTCTTTGATCGTGTAGCTCTCTGCTGAATTCCAAGAGTTGGAATCATAGAGTTCTGGGGTTGTGTTTCTTAATTGAGTCTTAAGCATCTAATGAAGATGCTACGATCAGTCACTACTAGGGGGCATTGCTTCTTATGTCAAAGGAAGTTTAAATTGTTGACCCTTTCGAAGGTCACAAAATCCATGCTGTGGTGGGGGTAGCTGAGAAAAGATTGAGATTTTTCCATCCCCTCCCCTCCAGATGAGTCTTTCTGGAGCTGCTCCACCATTAAACTGACCTGCTATTGGAATGTCAGATTTCATTTTGACTTGGCATTTTTGTCAATATAGAAAACACCTTATTTTATTCAATCAACCACTAGGTATTTCCTGTGTGACATTTTCTTCTTTGGTTCAATTTGTACTTGGTTTATACCTTTGATGAATTAGATGTATCTAGGACTTGCGCATACATAATTTATACCTTTACATATTTAATTGATCTTATCATTCCATCAAAAAGACATTATACCCTGAATAAAATAGAAGGATGAGGATGTATCGCATTTTGTTAGTTATATTAGTGGATATGGAATGTCCTCTAACATGGGTAATTTGAACCTTGACCAAAAAAAGGTAAATGTCATTTTTCTAGCATGTTTTTGATAGTCATGTTAGATCTTATGATTACAACTTTACTGTCAACTTATTTTCCAGCTATCTATTCAATAATATATTGTAGATTTTTTCCTGGAGTCCAAATCAAGCTCTCTGATGTATAATTTACAGGTTACATTCTCAGGTCTTTTAGAATTGAAGACATTTGCTCTTCTCCATTCTCTCTTATTCTCTGCAATCTTTCAAAACACAGCTCTGGTCAAATAACATCTGGACTTTGGAGATCAGTTCTGGGAGTCATTCTTGGAAAGGAATTCACTGATAATTTGGAGAGTGCCTAGAAGAGAATAAGTATGGTTAAAAAAAAAAAGTCATGATCACATAATGTAATGATCCACAGATGGAACTAAGTATATTCAGCTTTAGTGGATAGGGAGATGACCTCAGAATCAAGATGATCTAGCTTCAATTCTGCTTGCTAATTGTGTCCTTGTAGCTAAATCACTTAATCTCTCATTTCCTCTTAAGAATCCTCTAAGACCTTAACTTGTAGATTAGTTGCTAATCTAACTACCAGTCCTCCTTTCAATCCAGTACTGACAGTCAAATCCTGTAGAGAAAGGGTCAGTCATCCCTACCAAATGTCAACCAGTTGCCAGTCAAAGGAGAGTGAAGTCCACCTAGTTGAAGCAAGCAAGATCACCATTTGATCATATTTCCTCAAAGGACATTGGTGACAGCCCTGGATTCCTGAATCTAAGTACCTTTGGAATAGCAATGCATCCCACTCAGTGTCCATAGCTATCATTGTGGAAAGTAGCTTGGCAACTGGTCCTATGGGTGCTACAGCCACATCTATTAAAGATGTCAAAAAGAAAGTTCTTACTCCCAAGGTTCTTGGCATCATTTAATGGTTCCACATCAGAAACAAAGGCTTATACTAGTGGAAATGACATTAAGAAGAGACCTTACCATATACTTTGCTGCAACATCATAAGTACCATAGGAGTAATTCCATCTGCCTTGCAGCTGAAACTTTCCTTATGTATTCTCTCTCCAATTAAAACATGAGCTCCTTGAGAAGACTGTCAAATTGTCTGATTTTTTTCTTTGTATCCCCAATGCTTAGCACAACCAAATATTTAATAAAGGCTTCATTCATTCATTCATTTACATTGGTAGAAAGAATTTCCTTACTAAGAGCTCTTTTGCCTAAAGTTTCTCACACCAATGGAATCATAGATCTGGACTGAAATATCATCAGGAAGAAAGGTTACACTTATTGTGTTTGACTCCAGAATCCGGAAATAGTGGACAAAGGTTAAGGGTGAAAAGAAGTAAATTGAGTCATGATGTAAGAAAACACTTCTTAAGTATTTGGGCACTAAAAAAGTGCAATGGCCTTCTAGTGTCTGATGATTTTTGTTCAGATATATTTCCTTTTGACGCAGAGATTCTATCATTGCATGACTAGAAAGTCCAAATGAACAGATATTGGGGTTCCCTAATCATTTGAGTTAAATAACACTTTAATGTGTTTTCTTTGGTATGGTATTATGTATAGATACGATTTCTTTTATATGTAGGTCATGTAATCATTTTGACCTCATCTTTGTAGATAATGTAAGATACTGGTCAGTGCCCACTTTCTTCCATACTGCAATCAAGTTATCTCCAAAAAAATATATTTTTTTCAAAAAATGAATTCTTTTCCTGAAACCTCAAGTCTTTACACTTGTCAAATACAATGTTACTATATTTATTTGTTCTGTAAATTGTAAGTCTATTCTGTTCCATTCATCTACCTTTCTATTTCTTAGCAAATACCATTTTAATAATTGCTGCCTTACTACTAAGCCTCTGTCCTTTATATTTTTTCATTATCTCAAGTAAGTGATGTTGAAAAACTTTTTCAGAAGTGGAATTACTGCAGTTTAAATTTAGAGTAGAATGTTACCTGATGAAGAACTTTGCAGCAAATTTCTATGATACTAGTCTGATAGCCAAGATATATTTTTGAATCAAGACAATTATGTAAGAAGAATAAGAGCCATTCTCAATAGAAAAATGATCAACAATTATCAAGAGGTATTCCCCATAGGAAGAAATGCAAGTTATCAAAATCACACGAAAAATGTTCCAAGTCACAAATTTAAAAAATATGATGTGATAAAGGGAAATAATAAGAAATATGAAGTACTACCAAAAAAAAATCTGAGAAAAAAACATTTTTAACTGAGGAAGAATTCTCAGCAACAATACCCATTCATTTTTCTACTTTCCTTTTCCAACTCAGAGTTCTCAAATATCCTTCCTTCTTCAAACTCAAAATTAATTTATTTTGTGGTCTTGACTCCATTTCATTATTTCTTCCAGGATTTTCTTCCAGGTTCCCAGATACCTTATCCATAGTTGCATTGGTTCATTTATGTTGGCCTAAAAATGTGTTCAGTATTTTTCAACTCTAAGAAGCTTTGTCTTGATGTTTATTCTTCCAGTTAATGTTCCAGATGCTTTAACCCTTTATCCCACTTCAAAACCAAACTTCTTTAAAATGGACCTTAGAGGGGTGGCTAGGTGGCGTAGTGGATAGAGTACCAGCCCTGGAGTCAGGAAGACCTGAGTTCTTCTAATCTGACCTCAGACACTTAATAATTACCTAGCTGTGTGACCTGGGGCAAATCACTTAACCTTATTGCCTTGCAAAAAAAAAAATTAACAAGAAGAAATTTTAGTGATAACTATACAATCATTGCTTAGATTGAAAAATGAATCACAAAAAGAAGGTGGGGGATATTCACTTGACAACAGGAATGCACATGAAAAACATTTAAAGTTTTAGAAGCTTGTCTCAATATGAAACATAATAATTGTCTGTTTATCTATCTATCTATCTATCTATCTATCTATCTATCTATCTATCTATCTATTTATCTACCAACTACAGTTGCCAAAACTTCAAGGTCATCTGAGGCTTCTTTAATAAAAATAAAGTGCACAGAGTAAATTGTCCCAGTGAGCTGGACAGCTTGCATGTGGAATACTATACTCAATTCTGGGCCTTCCATTTTAAGAAGGACCCTCACCACTGGAGCCTATCTAGGGAAAGCAAGCAGGCTGGTAATCGATATTGAAATCATGTCATATATGGAATGTTGAAAGGATCTAGAGATATTTAGCTTGAGGAGAAAATATTTACAAGGGAAATAGCATTTTCAAATATCTATCTGAAGGGTTATCATGTGTGTGTGTGTGTGGGGGGGATCACTTATTTTAGAGATTTCCAGAAGGTAGAAGGGAAGACTAGGTGGAAAGAGAGAAAGTTTCATGGAAGCAGATTTTGGCTCATTTAATGTTGTTTTAATTTTGAAGGAATTAGCTGCTTTCTGAGGTATTAAGCTCCCTTTCAAAAAAAATTGTTTGAACTAAGACTGGCTAACCGCTTTCAGGAATATTTTGCAAGTGATTCCTATATTGGTTGGGAGATTAAACTGGAGAATTTCTAAGCTCCCTCTCAAAATTCTATGATTCTTATCTATGACCTTAAGTCGAAAGAGAAATGACAATATTTCTTCCCTTTTTTTCATACTTTTTGTTAATCCATAAGGTTGAAGATCGGAAGGTAATGTTTTTATTGGAAAACAAGATATCATTTTAAATTTATTTTCCATTAAACCAACTCTTATTTTCTTTTCTCTTTGCCTGTTCAATCCTACTAAAACACTTGACTATGACTACATATTTTTAGATTTTTTTTTTACAATTGTTCACTTAATTCAGCAGTTTGCATTCCTCATTTCTCAGCACTATATCTACTCATATTCATTCAAAATACAATTTTCAAAGGCCAGCTATGTGACCTTGGGCTTAACTTCTCTATATCTCAATTTCTTTATCTGTAAGAATGGAGTTGGAATAGCTCATTTCTAAGGTTCCTTCTAGTACTAAATCCATGATCTAAAGTTCTTTCATTTCTTTGTTTTAGGATATTACTCATGCTATACACCTCATTAAGAACACTCATTTCTCTTTTTTTCCCTTGCCTCCCTGTTCAAAATTCAACTTGAACTTTCCTCCTGTGTCAAATTTTCCCAAATATAACCCCCTTGCGTCTAGTCAGATCAATACATTTCCTGCTAATCTCCTTTACTATATTAGCACTTTTGCATATTATCCAAGAATCACTAATAGCTGGTTCAGCGCCAGTTTGTTATCATTGGAGTTTATACTGGAATTCATTAAAGCACTATTCTCCCTAGAGGACCAGGCAAAAGTCAGACTATTGGGTTTCATCATCTACATGCTGAGAAGACTCTTTTATAAAGTGGATTCACTTAGGAAATGATACAGTATTGTAGTCATGACTCTTGTACATGGGCATTTTTTGGTTTTTCCATTTCTCTCTGACTGAAAGGTGCCTGAGGATGGCAACTATATCTTCCAGTTAATATTTCATTTTCTATTGTGCTGGTCATTATTGAAAATTCTGTACTCAACAGTAGTTAATAAGTGAATAGCAAGGCAAAATCAGATGCAAATAATGATAAAATAGACTTGGCCAAAAGATATTAGCAAAGTTAAGTGCAATGGATGGGAATGTGTGTTTCTTAGGTGCTTGCTTTGAATCTTGACTCTGCTATTTCTAGTTGCCTCAGGTAAATCACTTCACCTCCAGAGTCATTAATTTACAGACCCACAAATTATGCATTGGGGGTAATAATATTTGTGTAAGATGAATTGACAAAAGAGAAATTTAGGGTCACCTCTGGGAATCTTGTTCACACTATATTTCCTATGAGGTGAATGTTAAAAATCATTCACATTTTTACATTTGGTTGGTCTTTCAACTATTTTGTCATTTAAAGAGACTTCCAAGTTCTTTCATTGGTCCAATAATTGCCAAGATTACTTCCATATTCAGATCTAATCTGCAGTTTTTAGATGTTTGTCTTTGGGTGTCCTTCTTAGAATAGAGGAATTTTCCTTTGTATTTTCTTTGTAACTTGATCATCCTCTAACTGACTATTCCTTTCTACTGAATTTTTTACTCAAATTTCTTATTAGTGTTCAGATTCAGAATGTCATATTTCCCCCTTCCACATTTTCATTTCTACCATGGTCATATAGTAAGGAATTCTTTTAAGGGAATATTTTTTGGCCACTGCCCCATAAAAATTAATTTTCTAAAGAAAGTAAATAAATATAATTTAAAAATAATTTCCCATGCATTCTCATCAGTGGGTTAAAATATAACATTTACAGAACAAACACCAAAATGTTGCCTTTATTTTTTTTTAGGGTATATATTTTAGTTGTTTGTTTTAAGTCAAATCCATTAGTTTCTGGTTATCCTTTACAGTCTGGTTTATTTAAATTTCTTCCCTTTGAAGTCTAGTTTTGAAACTTGCTAAATTGCTTAAGTATTCTAGGTTACCCTATTAACATTTTAGTCTTTTGTGGTAAATAAAGGCAGTCAAGCAAAACAAATTCCTATATTGACCTCATCTAAACATGGGTGGCTCTTTTTGCATCTCCAATCCATCATCTTTCTACCTAGAGGAGGTTGGTTTCTTATCAATCCTCAGAAGCCATAATTGGACAGCTCATGAGTTCTGAAGTCTTTGGAAACTGGTTTAATTTCTGTTCACCTTTAAAATGGGTAGGAATTAGAGTCTATAATTTTAATCCTTTTTTATTTTTTTTATTTTTTTATCACTTCACCATGTTGATGCTACTGTGTATAATGTATTATGTATAACTTCATGTAAATTTTTTCAGGTTTTTCTTAAATTCATCTGCTCATGATTTCTTACAGAACAAAAGTATTCCATCACATTCACATACTACAATTTGTTCAGCCATTTTCCAATTGATAAGCATTCCCTCAATCTCCAGTTCTTTGACACTATAAAAGCGCTGCTATAAATATTTTTGTACATGTGGGTCTTTCTCCCCTTTTTATGATCTCTTTGGAATAGTTACATCAATTATTTCAATGATCCTCACAAAAATATTATGAAGTAGTCAAATAATTTTATCTCCATTTTACATGTAACCTGGAGTTCAAACCTATTTATATATGATTCTCTTGCCTGACAGAGAATGAGGAGAGACTTCTCTAGGTTGGAAGCCAAACCTTTCCTTAAGCTCTCTTCATCCCCACCCAAATTTATGCAGGAAGCATCAAGTAATCACTTTTCATCAATGAGGAGAAACTTTTGATCTGGGGCCATGAGCTTCTGGTTATCCACAGATTAAAAAAAATAACACAATAGTTAAGGAATTTGCCTAAGGAAATGAAGTAAAATAGAGAGCTGAAATATATGGTATTCTTTAGCATTAGTTCTGCCCCAGGATTTAAGGGACTGTAAAAGAGATATTTATGGAATAATATCTGTATTAGGGGAAATCTTTTGCTGTAAAATCACTGTATTCTCCTTCTATCACTTTAAGAAGTCATATGCTAGTTTTATTTCCTTAATAGTCTTAAATTCTTCAAGAATCTGTGATTTAATTATAGTGGCTATTTCACCAAAGCATATCAGAATCCCTCTATGCCGTGCTAGAAGCACTAGAACTTTTTTTTTAAAAAGACAAAAACAAAAATATAGAAACAAGAAAGAGGGAGGGAGGGAAGAAAGAAAGAGAAAAAGAAAGACAGAAAGAAGGAAAGAGAAAGACAGAAAGACAGACAGAAAGAAAAAGACAGAAAGACAGAAAGAAAGAGAAAGAAAGAAAGAAAGAAAGAGAAAAAAGGAAGGAAGGAAGAAAGAAAAAAGGAAGGAAGGAAGGAAGGAAGGAAGGAAGGAAGGAAGGAAGGAAGGAAGCGATTTAATCCTTTTTCTTTTGGAGGAGGGGAGTCACATAACTGGGCTCATAATGAAGGACTGATAGCCCACAGATAAAAAAAAAAAACACTGGAAACCTCTTGGAAATTCAGTAGGAAGCAGAAAATTATCATTCCAAAACCTTTTTTTTGTAAGTGAAAGGGCATTCTTCCATTTTAGAGGATGGAGATGAACAAAAAGTAAGGTTGTCAGTTCCCATAGTTACTTGTGGTGCCATAATTTGAGGTAGTGATACCAACCAGATTCTGGTCTCTGGTCTTTAGTGACCAGATAAATTCACCATGTTGCAGGAAGAAGCTGGGAAAAATCCAGTGTTCAGTGTTAAAAGATGCCTCGGCAAGGCAAGTGGGATGTGGCGAAAGGACTGAAGCCTCTCCGGCTTAGGCTGAGAGATCTTGGTGGTGGGCATTTGCCGGTAGCCTTTTGGATGACAGATCCAGAACAAGCAAGAGGCACCGTGGCACTAGCACCCTGGGCTGGAAGCCTGTGCTTGGCCACTTGGGTGGACTCGCCTCGCTGGACTCAGTTTCCCCCTCCTAAAGTGAGGGGCTAGAAGTAGACGACATCGCAGTCCTTTGCAGCCCCGAGTCTGGTGAACTGGAAGCATCCACTGAGAGAAGGACTGGAGGAAAGCTAAGAGAAGGGCAAAGGAGGCAGCTGCCCGGGGCGGGGGGCTGGGGGGCTGCTCCCGCCCGGCTCGGCCCGGCTCTGCCTCCTCCTGGGGTCGGACCTGGGCCGCAGCCGGCCCGCGGGCACCAGCCCCCCGAGCGCAGGGCTCTGCCCGGCTCCTCCCTCCCCAAGTCCCTGGGGGGCGAGGGGGGCAGTGTCAGCCTTTTGTGCCCACCCGGATGGGCTGACCCTCCCGATCTCGGATCTCGGGGTGGCTGCGGACCCCCCCATCGCACTGGTTACCTCGAGTGGCCCTTGGGGATGTCCAAAGGGGGAGAGTTGAAGTCCAAGGGACAGAGGTGGGGAATACAAGTTTTGTTCTCATTTTACGGTTATGGAAACTGAGACTGAAAAAACTAGAGAACACAAAGTCTTTGTTCCTTGATTCCAACAGAGTGCTGTTATTTTGGTCTTGTTCCAGAAGGAAGGGCAACAACCAACCAGCCCACCAACTTCTCTCAGCAGTTTTGCCCCGTCTCTTCTTTTTTAAAATGTTTTCATCCTTCTATCTAAAGATTATTCATTCATAGTTTCATGGTGTGGCTTGATCTGCTTTTCCAGTTTCTATAGCATTTTGCAATCTCTGACACTCATTTGAACATAACCATACACAGGTTTTGAAAGAGGGCTTTCCGTGTGCAAAACTGGCAATTTCCCCCCTGGAAATTGTCCTCTTTCCTCTACACCAACTGTCTCCACAGATGGGAAAAGGATGGAGTTGAACACTTAGATGCTTTCCCATTTTCCATGTTCTATTCCTTTCTCTCCTCTCCTTTCTCTCTCTCTCTCTCTCTCTCTCTCTCTCTCTCTCTCTCTCTCTCTCTCTCTCTCTCTCTATATATATATATATATATATATATATATATATATATATATATATATATATATATAATAATTACTATTATTTTTCCACATAGCCTTCCCCCTCTACAAAAATGTCCCAAATTTTGAAACCTGCATGTTGTGTGAAGATTGCTGAATTTTAAGTCAAAAGCTCTGAGAATTCAGGGCTTCTGTTTCCTCATCCATAAAAGGAGGATGTCTTCCCTTAATCTATCTTACAGGGTTGTGGGAATTATATAATAATAATCATATGGAGGGGGGAGGGGGAAACTTTTATAAGGCTTAAAGTGCTATGAAAAATGATGGCAATAGCTTCCTTTAGTTATATCACTTACCTGCTAAATAATTTTTCAGTGGTTCCCCACTGCCCTCAGGATAATCTCCAAACTTCTTGGCCTGCAAATAAAGACTAAAAATAATTGGACAATTTGCCCAAGGTCACACAGCTAGCCTTATTGCTATTCCTATATTGAATCCTCTAATCAGATGGGTAACCTTTCTCTGTTCCAAGCGTCCCTGTGTTTGTACTTATCTCAGCATAGGAGATCTCAGTATAGCTCAGCATATTTATGCCCTGAGCCATGGTAGAGAATTTTGAGCTTGTTTGGTCTTATCAGCCACAGTCAGGATACACTGCACCTTGATTCCAATACAGTGATATCATTTTGGTTTTCTTCCAGATTGAAATACAACAACCAACCAGCCAACTTATCTCAGAAGTTTTGCTCTATCTCTATTTTTTAAAATGTTTTTATCATTCTATCTCAATATCACTCATTCATACTTTAACATACAGCTTACTGAAGGCACACTTCTGGCATGATATAGCTACTGCCTTCAATGATTTCTTCCTCTTCAGAGCTTCAGTAGCATTTTGCCATCTCTGACACTCATTTGGACCTAACCATCCATTGTACACAGCTTAGAATCCAGTTATATTCCCTTTGGAATACCTTCTTGGGGAAGTTTAGAGAAATCTGGTGGGCTGGTAATGTCTATATTCTGGGTTCCCAAAACAGGGCGGGTCATGAGAGTTTGTAAACAAGTTGGCAACCTGCATCCTTCATTTCAGTCCCCCTTTATACACAATTAATAGAGAAGTTATGATCAATTATAGCTTTTATGTGAAACAAAAGAAATATAAACAGTTTAAAGAAAGAGGGGATAAAATTATATAAAGTATTCGAGCAATAGGTGGCACTGTGAATGGAGAGTCAGGATGACTACCCCAGGCAGAATGGGTGGATAAGAACGACTTGTTCCAACGGCCTGGCAGATGGCTGAAACAAGTGTTGTGTAACTTGGTCAGACATTGAGGATGCCAGTCATCCCTGCATCCTGGGCCATCAATATTCATCTTAACTTTTGTCTTGTCACTGAACTTTAATGGCTCAGGAAAAGAGGAAGGTTGATGACTTTGCACAGCTCTGCCTCACTTGAATCAATAAATAATAATGATAATAATAATATTTATCCTTCATTTTTGAAGAAGACCATGATATCAGAGAGATAATTCCATGACAAGCTCATGGACTGGATGTCAATGAGGAGATGCTGTGCTAAGTCACCATTCTCACTTTTCCTCCAGAGCCATCTGGGTCCAGGGGCCAGATATGATTCAGGACAACTGAAGATGGCCCTGGATGCTGGGCAATCAGGGTTTAGTAACTTGCCCAAGGTCACACAGCTAGTGTCAGAGGCTAGATTCAAACTCTGGTCCACCTGATTTCAAGGCCAGTGCTCTATCCATTGTGCCATCTAGCAGTCAAGGTATCACCTGCGATGTCATTGATACTCTCCAAAGAATGAAGGACAGACAACAAGGGGTCACAACCAGAAACACACTACACAGTCACATTATCTGCAAAGATCTATTTATTTCCTTTTGAAGAGAACCACAGTTACTAGAATCTGACTTACAAGTAGAGAGTCTTCTTGCTATGCTGCCATCCATCCTCTCTGGTGTAGGCCAGCTCCTTTGGGGGGTAGAGGGGAAGAAAGATGGAAGGGGAGTTGGGGAGAAGTGATCAAACTGCCGGCTCCAATCCCCAAAATAAAATTTCTCAGGAATGGAAGAAAGCCACGCTGATTATTTAAAGGGCAACTTTCCTTTTGTTTCTTGTATAAACTGCAAGAATCTGGAAGTATCCTCCTTAGCAATTATCTATGTGGTCGATGATATCCAGGGTTGAAATCATTGTCATGTGATATCTGCTTTATACAAGTTTGTCTTAGATCTTGTCTTCTCTTTCTCTAAAAGCTAGTCTCCCTCAGGTGGGTTTGAGAAAAGAGGAAATCTTATTCATTAAAGGGAAAAACCCAAATCTTACAAGAGGTATTTTCTTGTCATTTTTTTGGTATGGGGCAATGGGGTCGAGTGACTTATCCAGGGTCCCACAACTACTAAGTATTAAGTGCCTGAGGTTGAATTTGAACTCAGATCCTTCTGACTCCAGGGCTGATGCTCTCTCCATTGCATCACCTAGCTGCTCCCTTACAAGATTTTTTTTTTTAGCTTTTTGCATGGCAATGGGGTTAAGTGGCTTGCCCAAGGCCACACAGCCAGGTAATTATTAAGTGTCTGAGGCCAGATTTGAACTCCGGTACTCCTGACTCCAGGGCCAGTGCTCTATCCACTGTGCCACCTAGCTGCCCCACAAGAGATATTTTAAAAGATAATGAAGACCTCAAGATTCCCATGAAAAACAGTAGTCAAAAAGAAGAGGCTAAAAGATGTTAGAAATTGCTATATCTTGCAGACAGTCTTCTTGTCAGAGAGAGAAGGTAGTTAGAGCAATCACTGCAGGTTTGGAATATGAGTTCATTTGAAAAAATGTATTAGAGAGAAGGGGAGAGAAAATTATGAACAGCATCACCTATTAAAATCACAAAAAAATCAGTTCAAGAGAAAATGAGCCTCAAAAACCAGATCATCCTGAGAAAATCTGTTCATGAAACTAAAGCAAGATGCCTCTCATTTGACTATTACAATTGCCTTCTAATTGGTCTCCCTCTTCAGGTCTCTAACATTCAATTTATGCTCCATTTAGCTGCCAGGATGATTTTCCTAAAGAGCAGGTCTGACTTACCTAAGTGGAATGTAAAAAGAAGTTGTGATCTCTTCTATTGGAGGGATTATCTACATTAATGAAATCACACATTCATATACATATCAACTAAATTTTCATCTTTCTTCAAATTTGTCACTTAAAACAATACTAATATCTGTTCACCGATAACACAAAGACTGTTATTCATAAAACTCCTTTTGACCTCCAGATCTCATGACTGTCAGGACCCCTATGTCAAGACCACCCCTCTGTTTTTACTATTAGGAAATATCCTGTTTTTCCAAATCAAAGGCCCAGCAAGCAAGTTGCTCTCTGAGTCTGGCATAATGACAGTCTCACCCTATGAATGAACTCAGCTACAGCAGTAATCCCAGAATTGTTCCACATCAGCACTAGGTGGTTGTACAAGCACTGCAGGATCCCCCTTCTGGTCCTGAAGGAGGTCTCAGAGAAAGCCTCAGCTTATATGTCTAGTTTCCATGCTCCCATGGAATAAAGTTTTTTGCTTAGTCATTAATAGCTACTTCATTTAATTTGATTTGATTTTTCTGAAGTTACAGTAGTTGTGATGACCTAGATGAGCTCTTTGGTATTTTCAGAGTTAACAGCAGTGGTAGAACCTCTGTGATTCTTTGGTTATTTGTCTTCAGAGTATGACGGATATGATGGCAGACCAGACCTCTTCTCCTATCCCAATATAAGAATCATCTTCAGGAGGACAACTAATTATGGCTGACTTCACTGAGAAGTCTAGGGAGGTAAGAACTTGATGTATTAACAGCAAAGAAATCTAATCCCTCATTCCCAAAGAGCTAACTCAATGTTTTGTCTTCCCCGTTCTCTATCTGGACAGTATAAGGGCCCCCTCAATCTTGTGCTCTCAGGTCCCCCCTTGTAGTTGCTGCTGCTGCTTCTAAAATCTATTAGCCAATCTTGCCCTTGCCCACCCTAACCATTCTGTGGAATCTAGCAGCACTCAACTTCTCTGTCTGCTTGAGTGGAGAAGGTGAAGGTCTAGGAAAGCAAAGACTTCTAATGGGGAGGTGTGGAAATGGGAAAGGGTGGGGTAAAGGTTCTAGAAGAAATCTTCTAGCCAACCCTCTTGTTTTACAGAAGAAGAAACTGAGGTCCAATGAGGTCCAAAGCATCAATCGCTGGCAACGACACAATTGGAACCCAGAGTTCTCAAGGCTTTGACTCTCACCATATCTTTTCAAGTCTCAATCTGCTTCAGAACCCTGACACCTCAGTTGCTGAGCTATCTCTAGAGTACATGATCTGATCCAGTCCTCGGGCCCTAGCACTAGAAAAGAGTTGGAGGCTAAAAATAAAATTAATGTTAAGATTTATATCTTCTCAGCATCTCCTCACTTTCCCCTTCATCCTGCTCTAGGGATTGTAGGAAACACTTCTTCAACACAATATCCCTTCCTACAGACTACTGTTACCCATATTTGTCACCTAAATTTCACAGATTCAAGTGATCCATGCTGACCTAAGGAAGGATGGGGCATGTGTACTGTGGTTTGCCCTAAGAGCTTTTTTTTTTCCCCCCAATGGTAGCCTTACATTTTCTTCTGTCTAAATGACATAATTACTCTGCAGAATAGCATTCTCATGTTGGGAATATCCAATATCAAACTCATTTACTTGCCAAAACATTATTTTGGGATCCCTGATATCATTGTGATAATGTCCTTAAAAAGCAAAAGAAGCAGAGGTAGCAAACAAGGTCTTTGGCTCAAAGAGCAGAATGCCAGTTTTTGAGTGGCAGATTCCCCATTCTGGCTAATTTTAGAACACTGAATGTGGATAATAATAAAGAGAAAGAAACAACTAGCGTCTATACATACATAAATCTCAGCTAGTTTAAGGCACTAAGTCAGACTTAAAACAGTCAATTCTAGTCATTCAAAAGGATGAGACAGCAAGATAAATGGAATGGAAACAAGGTCTCTGGAGAGACAAGGAAAGAAGAGTTGAGGAATTAAGGAGATTGGCCAAAGGCCTAACCTGATTGTAACAGAATGACAACTGGACCATCTGCCAAAAACTCACTGGAGCTGAGACATTTTTTTTTCGTTTTAGAAAGATGTCATTTATTTTGAGTTTTACAATTTCCCCCCATTCTTGCTTCCCTCCTCCCACCCCCACAGAAAGCATTCCATTAGTCTTTACATTGTTTTCATGCTATACCTTGATCTCAGTTGACTGTGATGACAGAGAAATCATGTCCTTAAGGAAGAAAAATAAAGTATGAGATAGCAAAATTACATAATAAGAAAACTTTTTTTTTTTTCTAATTTGAAGGTAATAGTCTTTGTTCTTTGTTCAAAGTCCACAATTCTTTCTCTGGATACAGATGGTATTCTCCATTGCAGATAGCCCAAAATTGTCCCTGGTTGTTGCACTGATGGAATGAGCAAGTCCATCAAGGTTGAACATCACCCCCATGTTGCTGTTAGGGTGTACAGTGTTTTTCTGGTTCTGCTCATCTTACTCAGCATCAGTTCATGCAAATCCCTCCAGGCTTCCCTGAATTCCCATCCCTCCTGGTTTCTAATGGAACAATAGTGTTCCATGATGTAGATATACCACATTCCCCAATTGAAGGACATTCACTTAATTTCTAATTCTTTGCCACCACAAACAGAGCTGCTGCTATGAATATTTTTGTACAAGTGATGCTTTTACCCTTTTTCATCTTCTCTTCAGGGTATAGACCCAGTAGTGGTATTTCTGGATCAAAGGGTATGCACATTTTTGTTGCCCTTTGGGCATAGTTCTAAATTTCTCTCCAGAAAGGTTGGATAAGTTCACAACTCCACCAACAATGTATTAGTGTCCCAGATTTCCCACATCTCTTCCAATATTGATCATTGTCCTTTCTGGTCATATTGGCCAGTCTGAGAGGTGTGAGGTGGTACTTCAGAGATGCTTTAATTTGCATTTCTTTAATAAGTAATGATTTAGAGCAATTTTTTATATGACTATGGATTGTTTTGATTTCAAGCTGAGACATTCTTAACAATGATCTAAGTCTTCAAAAGATGAAGAAAAAGTGAGAAGGGAGCTGCTGTTCTGAACTGGAAAGCCAGTGACAATGTTGAGAGTCAAGTGATGCAGTGTCTTATTCAAGGAGGCTTGGTGTCATTAGATTGAAGAATGGGGGTATGAAGTGTAGGAAGACTGGAAAGGGGTGTGTGTGTGTGTGTGTGTGTGTGTGTGTGTGTGTGTGTGTGTGTGTGTGTTTGTGTGTGGTGGGGGGGAGAATATGAAGTGTTTTGGATGTCAGAGATTTTTACATTTGATCCTGCAGCCAACAGAGAGCCACTTGGCTTTATTAAGGGGAGGGGTGACATGGCCAGACTTGTGATTTTGAATGAACTTGGATAACTGAGTGGAAGATGGAAGGAAGAAAAGTGATTATTTGTTTCTACATTTTTTATATCTCTCAAGATTATTTCTGGACACAAAATTCTTGTATTAATTTCCTTTGACTGCAAACCCTTAGTCCCTAACAATTAGACCATCAATATTAGTGTGAAAATTAAAGAACTTTAATTAAAATGGCAGGAATTTGGTTAAAATGATACTCATTAGAAATATGTATATATATATATATATATTTTTTTTTTCTCTACATACCCTTTGATGCAGTAATACTACTGTTAAGTCTATATACTAGAGACATTTAAAAAAGGGTGGGGGAGGACTATTTATACAAAAATATCTGTAGTAGCTCTCTTTGTGGTGGTTAAGAATTGGAAATCAAAGGAATAGTCTATCGATTAGGGAATGGTTAAACAAATGTAGTATTTGATTGTGATGGAATATTATTGTGTTACAAGCAGAGTGAAGAGAACAGAACCAGAACATTTGTACATAGTAATAGCATTATTGTTTGAAAATGAATTATAAATGATCTAGCTCTTCTCAGTAATACAATGATCCAAGACAATCCCGAAGGACTCTGTCTCCAAAGAAAGAACTAATATTATTTGACTATAAAGTGAAATATGCTATTTTTCACTTTCATAAAACGTTTTTTTAATTAAAGATTTTGAGTTTTACATTTTTCCCCTAATCTTACTTCCCTCCTCCCACCACCCCCCAGAAGGCGATTTGTCAATCTTTACATTGTTTCCATGGTATACATTGGTCCAAATTGAAGAAACAAAGTATAAGAGATAGGAAGATCAGACAATAAGATATCAGGTTTTTTTTTCTAAATTTCATGTAATAGTACTTGGTCATTATTCCAACTCCACAGTTCTTTCTCTGGATACAGATGGCATTCTCCATCTCAGACAATCCCAAATTATCCCTGATTGTTGCACTGATGGAATGAGCCAGTCCATCAAGGTTGATCATCACCCCCATGTTGCTGTTAGGGTATACAGTGTTTTTCTCGTTCTGCTTATCTCATTCAGCATCAGTTCATGCAAATCCCTCCAGGCTCCCCTGAATTCCCATCCCTCCTGCTTTCTAATAGAACAATAGTGTTCTATGACATACATATACTATAGTTTGCTAAGCCATTCCCCAGTTGAAAGACATTTACTTGATTTCCAATTCTTTGCCATCACAAACAGGGCTGCTATGACTGTTTTTGTACAAGTGATGTTTCTACCCTTTTCCATCTTCTCTTCAGGGTATAGACCCAGTAGTGGTATTGCTGCATCAAAGGGTATACACATTTTTTGTTGTCCTTTGGGAATAGTTCCAAATTTCTCTTCAGAAAGGTTGGATGAATTCACAGCTCCACCAACAATGTAATACTGTCCCAGATTTCCCATAACCCTTCCAACAATGATCATTATCCTTTCTGGTCATATTGACCAGTCTGAGAGGTGTGAGGTAGTACCTCAGAGAATTTGCATTTCAGTAATAAGTAAATATTTAGAGCAATTTTTCATATGACTATGGATTGCTTTGATCTCCTCTGTAAATTGCCTTTGCATATCTTTTGACCATTTGTCAACTGGGGAATGTCTTTTTTTTTAAAAAAAAAATATGACTCAGTTCTCTGTATATTTTATTTTATTTTAGATTTTTAGATTTTTATGCAAGGCAAATGGGGTTAAGTGGCTTGCCCAAGGCCACACAGCTAGATAATTATTGTCTGAGACCGGATTTGAACCCAGGTACTCCTGATTCCAGGGCCAGTGCTTTATCCACTGTACTATCTAGCCACCCCTAAAAGTGATCCGCATCAAGTCTTTTTTTTTTTAAGATTTTTCAAGGCAATGAGGTTAAGTGGCTTGCCCAAGGCCACACAGCTAGGTAATTATTAAGTTTCTGAGGCCAGATTTGAACTCAGGTACGTCTGACTCCAAGGCCAGGGCTCTATCCACTGTGCCACCTAGCTGCATTCTCTATATATTTTGAAAATGAGTCCTTTGTTAGAAACATTAATTGTAAAGATTGTTTCCCAGTTTACTACATTTCTTTTGATCTTGGTTACAGTAGTTTTGTCTGTGCAAAAGCTTTCTAATTTAATGCAATCAAAATCATCTAGTTTGATTTTAGTGATGTTCTCCATCTCTTGTTTAGTCATTAATTGCTTCCCTTTCCATAGATTTGTCAGATAAACTAGTCCTTGATCTTCTAATTTGTTTATAGTATTATTTTTTTATGCCTAAATCCTGTATACACTTGGATCTTATCTTGGTATAGGGTGTGAGGTGTTGGTCTAATATAAGTTTCTTCCATACTAACTTCCAATTTTCCCAGCAGGTTTTATCAAAGAAAGAGTTTTTATCCCAATAGCTGGACTCTTTGGGTTTATCAAACAGCAGGTTACTATAATCGTTTCCTGCTATTGCACCTAGTCTAATCCACTGGTCCACCACTCTATTTCTTAGCCAATACCAGACAGCTTTGATGACTGATGCTTTAAAATATAATTTTAGATCTGGTAGGGCTAAGCCACCTTCTTTTGCACTTTTTTTCATTGAATCCCTGGAAATTCTTGACTTTTTATTTCTCCATATGAATTTACTTACAAGTTTTTCTAACTCATAAAAGAAATTTTTTGGAATTTTGATTGGTTGGGCACTAAACAGCTAGTTTAGTTTTGGTGGAATTGTCATTTTTATTGTATTAGCTCTACCTATCCATGAGCAGTTGATATTTGCCCAGTTATTTAAATCTGATTTTATTTGTGAGAAGTGTTTTATAATTGTTTCCAAAAAGTTTCTGAGTCTGCCTTGGCAAATATTGTCTGAGGCTACTTTGAATAGTATTTCTCTTCCTAGCTCTTTCTGCTGTATCTTGCTAGTCTCATATATATATATGTATATACACACACACACACACACACACACACACACACACACACATATATATATATATATATATATATATATATATATATATATATATATATATATATATATATATATATGAAAGTTGAGGATTTATGGGGGTTTATTTTATAACCTGCAATTTTACTAAAATTGCTAATTATTTCCAGTAGTTTTTTTAGATGATTTCTTGGGATTCTCTAAGTAGACCATCATGTCATCTGCGAAGTGAGAGTTTTGTCTCTTCCTTCCCAATTCTAATTCCTTCAATTTCTTTTTCTTCTCTTATTGCTGAAGCTCAATAGTAGTGGTGATAATGGGCATCCTTGTTTCACCCCTGATCCTATTGGGCATGCCTCTAGCCTCTCCCTATTGAAAATAATGCTTGTTGATGGTTTCAAATAGATACTGCTTATTATTCTAAGGAACAGCCCACTTATTCCTATGCTCTCTAGTGTTTTTAAGTAGGAATGGGTGCTGTATTTTGTCAAAAGCTTTTCCAGCAACTATTGATATGATCATATAATTTCTGATAGGTTTGTTGTTGATATAATTGATTATACTAACAGTTTTCCTAATATTGAACCAACCCTGCATTCCTGGGATGAATCCTACTTGGTCAAAATGTATTATCATAGTCATAACTTGTAATTGTTTTGCTAATATTTTATTTAAGATTTTTGCATCTATATTCATCAGGGAGATAGGTCTATAATTTTCTTTCTCTGTTTTAACTCTTTCTGGTTTAGTTATCAGCACCATATTGGTTTCATAGAAAGAGTTAGGCAGAGTTCTATCTTCCCCTATTTTTTCCAGAGAGTTTATATAGAATTGGAACCAATTGTTCCTTAAATGTTTGGTAGAATTCACTTGTGAATCCATCTGGCCCTGGAGATTTTTTCTTAGGGAGTTCAACGATGGCTTGTTGAATTTTTTGTTCTGAGATAGGGTTGTTTAGGTGTTTAATCTCCTCTTCATTTAACCTGGGCAACTTATATTTTTGTAATATTCATCCATTTCACTTAGATTGTCAAATTTATTGGCACAGAGTTGGGCAAAATAATTCTTAATTATTACCTTAATTTCCTTCTCATTGGTGGTGAGTTCACCTTTTTCATTTATGATACTAGCAATTTGATTTTATTCTTTTTTTCAAATGAAATTGATCAGAGGTTTATCAATTTTATTGGTTTTCTTCATAAAACCAACTTTTGGTTTTATTTATTAATTCAATAGTTTTTTGCTTTTGCTTTTATTAATATCTATTTACATGTTATGAAAGTTTTTCAACATTCATTCACTTGCATTGATTTTATTAATTTTTTTCTTTAATTTTTACAATTTTTAATTGCTATTTAATTGGGGATTTTTAAATTTGATCTTTCTCTAATTTTTTAAGGCACATATTTTGTTCATTAATTTCTTCTTTCTCTAATTTATTCATGTAAGCATTTAAAGATATAATATATGCCCTGACAGCTGCTTTGAATGAATCTCATAGGTTTTGATATGTTGTTTCATTATTGTCATTATCTAGGATAAAATAATGAATTCTTTCTATGATTTGTTGTTTGATCCACTCAGTCTTTAAAATGAGGTTATTCAGTTTCCAATTGGTTCTGGTTCTATATCTCTCTGGCCCAATACTGCATATGGCTTTTATTGCATTGTGATCTGAGAAAGATGTATTCACTATTTCTGCCTTTCTGCAGTTGATCATTAGGTTTTTATGTCCTAGTACATGGTCAATTTTTGTGAAGTGCCATGTCCTGCAGAAAAAAAGTATATTCCTTTCTATCCCCATTCAATTTCCTCCATAAGTCTATCATATCTAGGTTTTCTAACAATCTATTTACCTCCTTAACTTTTCTTGTTTATTTTATGATTCAATTTTATCTAGATCTGAGAGCGGGAGGTTGAAGTCTCCCACTAGTAGAGTTTTGCTGTCTATGCCTTCTGGTAGTTCTTTTAGCTTCTCTAAGAATTTGGATGCTATCCCATTGGGTGCATATATATATTCAATATTGAAATTACTTTATTGTCTATGGTAACTTTTAGGAGGATATAGTTTCCTTCCTTATCTCTTTTAACACTATCTATTTTTGCAGCTGCTTTGTCTGAGATAAGGATTGCTATACTTGCTTTCTTTATACATATATATATATACATATATATATATATATATATATGCATTAGTTTTTGTAAGGCAATGGGGTTAAGTAGCTTGCCCAAGGCCACACAGTTAGGTAATTATTAAGTGCCTGAGGTCAGATTTGAATTCAGGTACTTCTGACTCCAGGGCCTGTGCTCTATCCACTGTACCACCTTGCTCCAACCTTTTACCTTTACTATATATGTATCTCTCTGCTTCAAATGAGTTTCTCATAAGTAGCATATTGTAGGATTCTGGTTTTTAATCTACTCTGCTATTCACTTATTTTTTAAGGGAGAGTTCATCCCATTCACAAAGTTATAATTATTCTTTATTGCCTTCCATGCTGTCTTCCCTCTGTTTGTTTTTCCCCTTCCCCCCTTATTCCGTATTCCCCAGTATTTTTGTTTCTGAATACCAGCCTCTTCAGTGTGTTTGCCCTCCTATATCCACCCCTCCCCTTTCTTTCCTCTTTCCCCTTTCCCTTTTTCCCCTTCCCTTCCTTCTGTTAGTTCCCCCTTTTATCTCCCCCTCCCTTTCTCCATCCCCCCTCCCCTTTTCCCCTTTTTATCCTTGAAAGATTAGATGTTTTTATAAGTTAACTTACTATGTGTGTAAGTTGACTTTAAACCAAGTCTGATGAGAAGATTCAGGTGTTTTTCATCTCCTCCCTTCTTCCCCTCTATTACCATAGGTATTTTGTACCTCATAGTGTAGTGAGATTTACCCCATTCATTCCCCCTGCTCCTCCCAGCCCCTTCCTGTTCCCCTTTTTAAGGAGATGTTTTTAAATCATTCTATCTGAGTCATAGAAAATTCTGAGTATCCATCACGTCTACCTAAGTACATTCTATCTAATAGTTACAATTCTTTTTTTTTAGGTTTTTGCAAGGCAAACAGGGTTAAGTGGCTTGTCCAAGGCCACACAGCTAGGTAATTATTAAGTGTCTGAGACCAGATTTGAACCCAGGTACCCCTGACTCCAGGGCCGGTGCTTTATCCACTATGCCACCTAGCCGCCACTAGAGTTACAATTCTTGAGAGTTATTAGAGTCTTTCTCCTAAGCTGGGTTATAGCCAGTTTTATCCCATTGGATAGCAGTCTCATGGATAAGTCATGAGTGTCCATCACTTCTGGCTAGGTATATGCTCTCTGTTAGAGTTACAATTCTCAAGAGTTATGAGAATCTTTTCCCCATGCTGGGATATAGCCACTTTCAACTTATTGGATAGCAGTATTTTTCTTTACCCTCCCCCTTTTTTTTACCTTTTCATGTGTCTCTTGAACCTCCTGTTTAATGTTCAAATTTTCTATTTAGTTCTGGTATTTTCATCAGGAATTTTTGGAATTCTCCCATTTCATTAAATGCCCATCTTTTCCTCTGAAAAAAAAGGCTCAGCTTTGCTGGATAGTGGATTCTTGGCTGCATTCCAAGCTCCCTTGGTTTTAGGAATATCTCATTCCATGCCCTTTGATCCCTAATGTTGATGCAGCCAGGTCCTGCATAATCCTTACTGTGGCTTCTTGTTATTTAAATTGTTTCTTTCTGGCTGCTTGCAGAATTTTCTCTTTTATCTGATAGTTCTGGAATTTGGCCACAATATTCCTTGGTGCTTTCATTTTAGGATCTCTTTCCAGAGGGGATTGATGTATTCTTTCAATAACTACTTTGCCCTCTGGTTCCATGATATTGGGGCAATTTTTCATCACTAGATGCTGTAATATTAAGTCCAGGCTTTTTTTTTTTCTCTTCAGTGTTTCCAGGAGGTCCTATAATTCTCAGGTTGCCCCTCCTCAATCTGTTCTCAAGGTCAATGGTTTTTTGCTGATGAAGTATTTTTACATTTTCTTGTTTTTTCTATTTTTTGTTTTTTTATAGGCTCTTGCTGTCTCATGAAGTCATTAGTTTCTGCAGACTCAATTCTTTTTTTTTTTTAGAGAGGAGTTTTCTTCATTTACCTTTTGCAGCTCCTTTCCCAACTGGTCAATTCTATTTTTGCAAGAGCTTTCCATTTGACCAATTGAGGTTTTGAATGAATTCTTTTTGCATTTGCCCAATTGAGGATCTGAGAGAATTGTTCTCATTTTGTATCTGACCAACTATATTTTCCAATGATTTGTTTTCTTGTTGCAAGGTGTTAATTGACTCTCCCAAATTTTCCAATTGATTTTTTAAACTCCTTATTTCTCCAAGGAGGTCTTTCTGTGTTGGAGATCAGATCATATTCTCTTCAGAGGTTCTAGGTCTCTTTGAGTTAGGGTCTTTTCCTTCCAAGAATTTTTCTATGGATCCACCTTTCCACTGACCTTTCTTCATTTTGCTAAGACCTTGAGTTGGGGAGGGACTGGTTCACAGGGGTATGGTGTTGGGCTCCCTAGAAGCTTTACTCACTGAGTGCAAAATCTCCAGCTGGCCACTAGGAGGTGCTGGTTGCTTCCTCTTTAGTGTCTGTGACCTTGATTGAGGCCCTCTCCCTTGGCCTGGAGGGAGTGATTGAAGCTGTTAAAAACTTTTGTCTTCAATCAATGGTGGTCTATACCCTGGGGTGAGGCATCCCTCTCACCATTGTCAGCTGAGTTGGTTCTTCTGTTCACACACCTGTGCCTGGGGCAGAAGTAATCTGTAATTGTATTTGTTCTGGGAAGAGGCCTCAGCTGCAATGGAAGTGTGGACTTGGAGTTCCTCAGACCAGAGGAGCCCAGGGATGGTGTCTGCAGCTTTCCTGCATTGGAATTCTCCCCCCAACCCTGTTGGCCAGCTCCAGAGGGTCATCGCCAACACCTTTGCCTCTGCTCCCTAGTTGATCCAAGCCCCCATGGTCAACCAGGCTCTAGCCCAGCTCATCAAGCAGGTCTGACTCGTGGGCCCTCAGGCTCTGGGGTCTGCAGCCCCAATGCTAATCAGGCTGATTGGCCCTCTGTGCCCATACTCACCCACCAATGTGGAAGACAAATCCTGAGGTCGATGTTCTTTCTCCTGGTTTTTCTTTCTGGGTATTGTGGATCAGATTTCTGTTAAGAGGTTTGTTTCATATCATAGATGGGGAAAGATCAGGAGACTTTAGAACTCTGCATATCTTTTCTCCACCATCTTGGCTGGAAGTCTCCAGAAAAGTTTTTAAAAAATATTTTAACATGTAATTGGGAGATACATATATATGTAATGTCTGTAGATACATATATAAGTATTTATTTACAAAACAAAAATTCAATCATTATACATCTAACTTCATGTACTATATAAACATTTCCATAAGCAATTTGAAAATATATAGAATCACAATATTCATTCCCTCTTTTAGACCTAAGTCTTGACTTTAAATTTGCATCCAAGTTCTACTACCAACCAATCTGTGTGATTTTGGACAAGTCTCTTTGCCTCTTAGGGTCTACTTCATTTGTACAAAGTAAGGATTGGAAAAGATATCTAAGGTCCCTTCCAGTCTTCTATCTTGACTGAAGATATGCAAATGTTTTCTGCACATAGATACACACATACACACAATCACACATTTATCCCCCCTTTTTATTAATTTTTATTAAAGATATTATTTGAGTTTTACAATTTTCCCCCCAATCTTACTTCCCGCCCCCCCCCACGGAAAGCAATCTGTCAGTCTTTACTTCGTTGCCATGTTGTACCTTGATCCAAATTGGGTGTTAGGAGAGAGAAATCATATCCTTAGAGAAGAGACAAGAAGTCTAAGAGGTAACAAGATCAGACAATAAGATATGTTTTTTTCTAAATTAAAGGGAATAGTCCTTGAACTTTGTTCAAACTCCTCAGCTCCTTAACTGGATACAGATGGCACTCTCCTTTGCAGACAGCCCAAAATTGCTCCTGATTGTTGCACTGATGGAATGAGCAAGTCCTTCAAGGTTGAACATCACTCCCATGTTGCTGTTAGGGTGTACAGTATTTTTCTGGTTCTGCTCATCTCACTCAGCATCAGTTCATGCAAATCCCTCCAGGCTTCCCTGAAATCCCGTTCCTCCTGGTTTTTAATAGAATCCCCCCCATTTTTTTTTAATGAGGAAGGTGAACCCAGCAAGATAAGCTTGACTTTAACTCTTTGCAACATTCTAGAATTTGCTAAAAGTCTTGTTGGTAAATAAAAGAGGGAATCTAGACTCTTAGGTCAAGGGAGAGCTAGTTATCTAAATTTTGGTAAAATGCTTAAGTTTTTCCCCTTATACATAAGCAAAAAAAGGAGAGATAAAATGGATTAGGTTAGATAGCAAGAAAGTTAATTTATTTCACAACTACTTTAAATGAATCAGTTGAAAGAGAAGCCTTTGAAGGACCTAATAGCAACCTAGAGGGAAATTTGAACCTATTGCACACCATGGCCCTGTGCTAGCCAACATTTTATTTTATAAGTGACTTTAATGAAGTTGTTAATGATTTACTTCTCAAATTTACAGATGACAAGAGGCTGAGGAAGAAAGGAGTGCAACAGTCTTTGACAAGTCAGGATCCAAAAAAAAATTCTGTTAAATAACAGGCCAAATAAGACATTTGAAAATACTTAGGTACTAGTTTTCCCATACCTTTTTTTCATAAATGTCCTGTGTACTTTCTTCTGAACTTCCTCTATATTCTTTTGTGCATTAAGAAAATAAAGTTCCACTGGTTCTTTTTTGGCATCATTATTATTAATTCACCTTTCTTTCCCAACATCGTCTCCAAATTAAGATGCCAAAAGAAAAAAGAAACAATGGTAATAAGTATAATCAACCAGTATCACTCAATGGTGATAATAAAAAACATGTGTCTCTGCAATGAGTCCATCACTTCACCTTTATTAGGAGATGGGTCATATAATTCAACATAAGTCCTTTGGAGGCATAGATGGTCATTACATTGATCTGAGTTAATAAGTTTTATGTTGATGACCTTGTATAAATTGTTTTCCAGATTCTCACTTCACACTGTAATAGTTCCTATGACTCAAGATTGTCTAAAGTTATCATCTCTTTTGAGGCAGGAAGGTGGGGTGCAGTGTATAGTTTGTAAGTGTGGGACCCGGATTTCAAATCCTGCCTCTTCCTAGCCATGACATAGGGCAAGTCATTTAACCACTGTTTCCTTATGTGTAAAATGGAAATTAAAAACAGCACCCACATTGGAACTTTTGTAAGGATCAAATGAGTACTTTGGAAGTAAAGTATTCTGTGAATCTTAAAGCATTGTATAAATGGTAACCATTTATTAAAGTACAATTATACCCCATTACATTCATATACAATTGATTCAGTAATTCTTCAAGTGATAGATACTCCTATAGATTCTAGTTTTTTGTTTCCCTTTCTCCCTTTTAATTTTTTCCTCAGTACTATTAAGTTTGTATTGCTTGTGACTTTCCTTTCTTAATACTATTCAATTAACCACTCTTCCATTTCTACTCATTTCTGTTTGGTTTGATATTTTTCTGCAACAAGTTGGGATCTACTTTACTTTTGTCTTACAGATAATTGAGGATCAACTGATCCCTAGCCCATCCTTAGTGTTTATTCTCTTCATTAGAATATTAACACATCATCATATAGGCTCTTCCAAATTCTCAAATAAATTTACCTTTCTAGGTTTTCTTGTGATGCTGGGGTATATATTTTAATGTTCCTATTCATCCATCTTTTCATTAGAAATTCTTAAAAGTCCTCTTCTAATAAAGATCCATTTTTGTTTCTTTAAGTTTTTCTCATTTCAGGGATATTTCTGGGCTTTTTGGAATATTACAAGATTTCTTTTGAATTAAGGAGACTGCCAGGTTTTGTGTGATCTTTTGGTTTCTTGGTGCTTGGAACTATTTTCTGGATATTGGCATTATTTTCCTTTGATGTGAGAACTCTTGATTTAGGCTGATATTCCTTGGTCGTTTCCTTTTTGGAGTTTCTTTAAGGAAGCATCTGGTGGAATTTACACTTTACCCTCCACTTCTAACAGATGTAGACAATTATTTCATTTACAGAAATACAGTATCTAGCATTCTTTTAAATGCTTTCAATGAGTCCATGGATTTATTCAAAAATGATCTCTCTTTTTGATCTGTTTTTCAGGTCTTTTTTTTTTGAGATCAGAAGTTTTATTCTCCCCTCCCCCCATCTTTTGGTTCTATTCTGGCTTTCTCATTAAGTGTCATGGGCTTCTCTTTGGTCTATTCTAATTTTCAGGGAATTTATTTAGTAAGGTGTACTATTCTCTAAACTATTTTTCTATTTCTTTACTGAGCTAATATTTTTTCTTGTAAGCCCATTATTTTTCTTTTCAACCTGTCTTTATTTGTTGTTAGGAAGTCAGCCACTCCAATAGCCTCCCTTATAGTATACATATGGAAAGAAATACATGAATATATAAACAATTTTATACCTAATGTATAGATATATACAACACATGTATGTGTATGTGTTACATATATTATGGTTTACTCATCTCTTCAGCTTTTGCTCCTAAATTGAGCATTTGTGATAGGACCAAAATCCGACTGTACTTTATATACACTGCAGTTAAATGAATTTCCACCCCCTTCTTTGTTGTCCTGCTATCCCTAGTCTTTGGATGAATTCCATCTTTTTTGGTTTATATTCATCTCTTCTCCAAGGTTAAATTTGCTTGCCACCTTCCCGATAAAACCTTTCCTACTTTTTTCACTGCCCAAGGTCAAACACGATCTCAGGTTATTTTGCTACTTCCACCCTGCACTTCTCTCACCTTCCCTTCTATCAATTTCTTGTGAACTTGTCCTCATTCTCACTGATGTATGTCCTCTGACAGCAAGGCCTACATCATATTTCCAGGGAACTTATAAGTGACCCTAGTGTATATTAAAGTTGATTTGTTGACTAACATGTGCTATCAAAAAATTCTGGTTCCAGGAACAAAACCTGCCTCTGTCACAAAAAACAAAGTGTTTTTGGAGAAATTACTTAACTTCCCCATGCTTCAGTTTACACATCTGCAAAATGAAGAGGTTGGGATAGTCTGAGAACCTGAAATCTGTAATCCTATGATCCTTTAAATTGATACTTATAAATTTTTATTTCCTGCAGTTAATTTTACAAAACCTTCAAGATTATTGGCTAATAAGGTATAAGAGAGGACAAGAGGCTTAGTTTTTTTAAGTTCTCTTCCTTAAGGCGATTGATGAGTTAATTGCTAAAGCCCTAGTTCTCAATACAAAGCAGAACTAGCTTCTGGAGAAAAAAAAAATGACAGTTTATTATTAGCAGCGATGACTGAATAACCTCTAAGTAAACTGCAAGGCTAAAAATGTTTTAAAAAATATTTTATTTACATAAACCCTGGAGAATTCAACCAGCATTTTATTCCCACATTTCAAATTCTTTTTTTTTTAAATAATCAAGGGACAAATGACAAATATACAAGCTGGTACCAGAAATTTATTTACAAATAAACAAAACCTTCCATGATATGTTTTTCAGATGGTAGAGGTTCATCCTAATCTCCTATTATATACCAGGAGAAATGAGGCTTAAAATGAATTTAACACACAAGATTCTGAAATTTCTTGTGAAGCAAAGCATTAAATGATGTTCAGTACTGTTTCTACGTTAAGCATAATTTTCTGCATTCTACTTTGAAAATTTTTTAGTAATATCCATGCATGGTATATATGGTAACTTCAGTTAACAGAATATTCAATTAACCAGAACACCCCATTCTTCAATCCTTTTGGACAAATGGGCGTTTACTATATATGCCAACATGGTACTTTGGTGAATATTTTATTGGTGCACTCTAAAATTTGTCCCCACATACATTTTTTAAATATACAAAAGATGTTATCTTTCAGGTGACTGGAAAAAAAGTTGGGAGGACATTATAAGAAGGAATAATAGTAAGACAACTCAAGTGCTGCCCAAGTAGCTAAGTGCTGTTAACAGATCTTGCTGAGCAGATCCCAGTGGAAGACTGCGAGGAACACGAGTTGTACGGGATATGTGGAAGGGGTGCCAATCACTACCCCGGGGATGAAGAGTCCAGAAGGATGAGATCAGTACTGGAGCAATGACAAATGTACCTTAAATCCAGTTCGTAAGTAAATGCTGAGAGGGGAGTCAAAGACAAAGGTTGAGCTTCTCCCAAGTGAACTTTTCCAGAAATTATCCTTCCTTTCAAAAGTTTCTTTCTGGTAAACCTAGATTTCAAAGGGTGTCTTTTCAGGCTTAGATGTGGAAAGACTGAGATCATTCTAAATTATGCAAATGCATTTCAGTTATCGAGAATTCAGGCTACCCCAAAACCATACTCTAGAAGGAAGCTAGACGTCTCCGAGTCCAAAATAATGTCACAAAGTCACCTCATTAAAATGATGCACTTTATTCCTGAAAATCTTGTCCAAAGCTTTGGTTACCTGTTTGCCAGGCTCTAGTAGCAGAGGGCCATGATGATGTCCAGAATGATCAAGAGCAAAAATCCCAAGTGGGTGCACCAAGGTCAGAGGGCTTAAAAACTGGCCAGCCCAAGTCTATCAGACACCATCCTGCTACATGGTCATCAGGATCACATGGGGATGAGTAGCCTGTATTCGGAGGCTTGGGACAAGGGTCTATACCATTTGAGCAAGAGTCTACACAAGAGTCATGAAGAAGAGATAGAGCAGGGGACATAAACTGGAGGGGAAGAACAATTTCCTCCTCAGTTACATGGGGGCAAGTACTTGCCTCACAAGGATCCCGTGAAGGTCTTCAGAGATGGGGCAGGTAAAGTGCTTTGCAAATGGTAATTAAATAAATGGGAGATGTTATTATTATTATGTCTTTCAGTAAATATGAACCTATTGTCCTGCTTTCTGAAATAAAACAAGATGCTGCCTACCACAAGAAAAAAAGTTTTACATATTTGGAATTAAAATCAATGGTTACATTAAAGTTGGGAAATTATATTGGCAAAAGGAAATCTTAAGTCACATAAATTTTCTATTTAACATCTTCATTAGAAGGCAGTACAGTAAAATAAAACTGAGGACTGCAACTATGGTTTTAGCACAATTTTGATATTTTACTCTTATTGAAGATGTTACTAGACATGTTTATTAATGTTAATTTTAAAATGACTTTCACAAATGCATCTTAATGGTTTATATTCAGCATCTTCAAATATGAAGAAAAATAATGCGCACCCAAATCTGAACAAATACTATAGGAATTCAAAATACTGATATTTTACAAATTGGACCAATTAGGAAAAATCATATTTACAATAAAAAACAATACTGGGACCTTATTCCTTTTATCTACTAAATAAAAACTAAATTGCTCATTTAGCTCAATGAGGGAAGCAGAGAGTAAACCTCAAGATTTGCTTCCAGACACTGCTCGCTAGGTTGCACCTTGGTAAAGTCTGGCCTTATCTGTGCCTCACCTATCCAGGCTCTCAAAAGAGCCAGGTCAGGGCTCAATTCAGCTGAGGCATCCAGTAGATGGAGCTCCTTCTTCCTTTCCTGAACTCTTTCTATCAAGGTCTAGCCTAATACTATATCCAGATAATTTAAAGGTCAAGACCAAGTGTGACTGAAAATGTGCAGCACTCTAGAGGATCTCTAGGGAAAAGTAAGACTCACATTGCCATATGACCTTGCCTTTATGGGTTCTGACACACAAATAACCAAAACATCTCAGATTTTGTATGGCTAGCCTGCTTTTAACCATCCATAATATGTGACAAACACCAGTGGTTCTTCTAGAAACAATGCCAGTCTCCATTTGTTCAAGATGCATGTGTTTGCTCCAGTGAGGGTCAACTGTTTAGTGTTGATATTGTCAGACATATAGGGTGATGTACATAGTTGATTGTTAGAAAATAAACATACAACTTATACATCCAAATTAGTTTTGGTAATTAAAAAAGTTACAATCTTGGATCTTATGCTAATTTCAAAGATGCTGAAAATATTTTTATAGCTATAATTTTCATATATTTTCATATTCTAGTCTCTTTTTCAAAATCTTTAAGGGTGGAAATGAATTAAAAGTGTATTTGAGCTCAAGGAAAATCCAAAGTAACTTAAAACAAATCTTGTAATCTAAATGACACTATCAATTTCTAAAAATTTCTTAAAATGTTTGGTTTAAGAGATTAGTTTTCTTTTATTGCTTAACTCACTGAGAGTTAAACACTTCAAATAGCAATGGCAATACTAGAACAAATGTATTAACTTATTATCAAAGGACTATTGCTTAAAAAGAAAATTTATTCAGATTTTTTAAAAGGGCGGTAAAAAAACTAGCAAGATACAGAAAAAATTCTATTATTTGTGAGTTTCATATACCAGTTGAGATAGTTCTAAAGTATATTCTGAACATGAAAAGTTCAAATATACTCCATATATATGTATAAATATATACACAGGGAATATTTTTAAGTCATTAAAGAGAAATGACTTTCACTCACAAATTTTCCCGTTTAATTTGAACCAGTTTCACATTCCTTATTCAAGTCATCAAGTTCTTCATGACACACTTTCTAATGATAGCAAAAACCAATTAATATAAGCTTTCACCAAAGTATCTGTAAAGGAAATTTCATGATAAGTTAAATCACTAAAAAGTAGGCCTTACCTTTACTTTCACAGCCCTGAAACCTAAATGCTGAATTCAAACAATACCAAAGCAATCAACTAAAGGGAAAGGAAAAAAAAAAAACAAATCATCTGAGTATTTAAGAGTCATGTTTGGGGGAAAAAAATAATTTTATCTGATTTTACTTTAGTCAGCTGTATATACACATCATGTTGGGCACCACTAAAATCTATTGTGTATCTGGATTCAGTTTGTAAAGTGAACCTATCAGTAATTTTGTCATTCATTATACCCCAATTTAATGAGACTGTGATTTTATCCATTTTAATTCTTGCATGCCATCTTTTCCCTTTTAAGCTTTGACAAGAAACTAGAAAAATTGAATACTAAAGGGATTAGTTAAAACTCAGATTCAGGTGAATAGTAGACAAGATTACATTTGTTACTTTGCATTATGTTCTTGAGTATCTTTAAAGTTTGTTTCATACTCCCTAAAGAATTTGTAATTTTTCTCTTACCATACTTTTATAATTTATAATTTTTAATTTATTTTTTAAAATTTATTTAAGGCAATGGGGTTAAATGACTTTCCCAAGATCACACAACTAAGTAATTATTGTGTTTGAGGCCGAATTTGAACTCAGGTCCACCTGACTACAGGGCTGGTGCTCTATCCATTTTACTACCTAGCCACCCCCTTACCATACTTTCAAATTTGGCATCAATTTAAATATATTTTTAAAAAGAGTTTATGATTTTTAGAACTCAACTTAGTGTTGAGCCATTCTTTTTCTTCAATTAAACACCTAGTCTAAAAGATATTTTGTAATAGGCTGATGTAAATGTTTACTTCTAAAATATCTTCAGTATAACTTGTGTTATATTTTAAAAAGTGAAAGGAGTGTTGGAAGCCCAGCTGTAATATAAAGAAAGTTGGCCTCAATATTTATTTATGATGGGTGGAAAATGTATTAGGTCAAAATATTTATTATAGCTTAAATACTTTGGACAACACTTTTTTTTCAAATACTGCTTCATTTGGGAAAAAGAAAGTGATGACAATTGTTCACATCTTGAATGCTGACTTTTGCAGTTGATACTAGCTACTGAAAGAAAAGAATTAACAAATCAGTTTTCTGTGAGGAAACCAAAGGAATTAAAATGTTCTTTTAAGTGAGTACATTCCAGGAAAAACAAAAATGGCCTCCATCATGATCAATATTTAATGAAGAAAAATACTACAAGTGCAATAGATATTTATGCATTGGCTTGTTAAGTAGTTTTATACTACATAGTTTCTATAACTTTTCTCCAGGTGAATGAGAAGATAAAATGCTGAAAGTATTCCTCAAAAACAAGTCAACATGCTTTTAATCAGTGTCAGTTATAATTCAAGATTATTTCTATAATTAAGACAGAAATAACTTTACTAAATAATTTCACTATCATTTGAATAATTTCAAATGTTTTATAACATATCTACGTATTAACAGGCAATAAATACTTGTTGACTGGTTGAAAAGAAAACTTGTTTTGATTTGGAATACATTTAGCATAGGATTGAGAAAACTCAGTAATCATTTAAGATTACTTCTGAAAATTTATAGTATCAAATTTAAATAAAGGTATTAGAAATTTATTGGGAAATCCAAATACTAATAATTTAATACTTATTCTTACTTCAGATATCTGTTAAACACAAATGCAGTTTTGAATTGTTAGTAGGAGTATGTTAAATGCACTAAGTACATTTTATGGGTAGATAGTCCATTTTCTGAGTTCTATTGCTTACTAAATTTTAACTACAGAAAATTTACAATCTCTAGTAATGCGGTCACAATTTTCTCATCCATAAAATGGAATGGGGATTTGATTAGAAAGCCCTAAGTACCCCTCCAGCTTTTAAATCCTCTGAACCAATATGTAATTCAAAAGAAATACAATATGATGTAAAGATACACTATGAGAGAAAATTCGAGGATGTAAATTTCTATTGTTAAAGCATTCTTGACTCAAATCTATTTGCATTCTTCATGTAAACAGTCATATTTATCCAAATGAATGGCTCACTGGGAAGGCCATATTTAATTTTTAAAGCCAGAACATTAAGAAAAAAACAAAATGAATACAATCTATAAATCTGTGGGAAGAAGTAATGGTAAATTAAGATATAATTAGATAAATTTTACTTTGTAAAAGAGCCAAACGCTTTCCAGGCAACATTCAGTTATTTATATACTGTAGTTAATTTTTATGCAGCATCAAATAGCATCCACAAAACTAAGTAATTTTCTCTGACAATCTATGTCAAAATGCTTCATACATTTGCTGTTAAGAAATGTGTTTCTGAGAAATGCAGACTTTACAAAGACTACATGTGACAGAGAAGGAAACAATTACACTTTCTAAATATTTACTTCCACTTCAATACAAAAGTGAATGTAATTTTGATTTTACTTTATCTTTAACATTAAATGGCACTAAATTTTTTTAAAGAAAAAAATTTATGAGCACTCCATTAGTAGAATATTTTAGACACTTCTTCCATTACAAATATCTCCTCTTCCCTTTCACACTCTCAACTTTAAAAGAAATCTTTTGTGCCTTATGAATAAAAGCACACACAACACCAATATAATCTATATATGTATTACCTGAACTTAATTATACAGAGATATTTAATTAGGAGGGGGAATTAAAAAATGAAAGCCAAAAAAAAAATGAAAAAACTCAATAACTCTTCATAAAATTTAACAACCTGTAATTAAAATTTCATTTGGCCATAGAAAACTTCTCACTTTTCATATATAATCCACATTTCAATGCTTAAGGTGGGATGAGAAAAGACAAACCTGAGAATGATGCTGATAAATTTTGTAACTTCTCTTGTATTTCAAAATGGAAAAAAAGGTAAAAATATTAAAATGATCATAATGTAAGATTATGAATAAGCTGAAAAAATAAATCCAACATAAACACATTTGCCAATCTAGAAGGAAAAATTATTGCCCAAGACGCATGGGAAAAACTACGTGGAATTTTTAATCCAGAGTAAAATTCAACTGCTTTAACTTGACCATGACATTGAAGAAAAACCACCTTCTGAGACACACATTCTAATAAAATTATCAATAGTACTCACAATCAACCAAGTGTCAGTTATTCAATTCAAACTTATTAGTCACAACCTACTTTACCACCCAACAGGCATCTATAAGTGTTTTGTCCCAATTACATTTTTGAAACATTGACTTAGGAAAACAAAATCAAACCAAAATTAAATAAACCCAAAGATAAAAATATTTTGATGCTAAAATAAAGAAAAATACAGTCCTTGGGAGATGCCTGGTCAAAAACATCTGTGAATGTTTGGAAATACAGAAAAACTGAAGTATATCTTCAGTACAAAGCACATTTTTGAAAAAGTAAAACTGATTCTGTGGAACAAATTTTTGTCCACAAATCACCAGCTTTAAAAAATATTGCTTTATCACACTCCCAAAAATAAAATTTGGCTGTAAGAATTGAAGATCTCATTAAAAGATTAAAGTAACCATATTTATTGCATCTTCAGATTGTATTTGAAAACAGTAAGTTAATAGTGCACAACAGACTTCACTTTTTTCTCCCAAAGTATTTAAGTTGGAGGAACTTTATGGTTGCAAAAAAACCAAAGACAGTAATACCAAAGTGTAGACTGGTGTGCTTTTCAAAGGGGCTGAAATAATCATCTGCCACCTTTGTGCTCTGACATATTTGAATTAGTGGGTATGTGAACACTAAATCCATTTATTTTGAATTTGTCTACAATAAATGAAATAAAAACACCGCCCTGTACAATCCACTATCAGCAGTGAGTACAACAGCAAAAAAATTATTATACAATTTATACATACTAAAATATTTTCCTTTTTTTACTGCTAAAATAATGCAGAACAAAAAATTAATATAAGGACTTAATTTGGAAGAATTCAAATTAAAACAGGAAAAAGCCAATTAAGACAGAAACAAAGATTCATGGTCGTGAGGCTAGAGATTAGTAAGTGCAATTTGAGTAGTGAAACATGCTAAAATTGTATCCTTGGATTTTTGACTATTTACCAAATCCTTAAATTAAACATGACTCAAGAAATGTTGGAAGTAGACCAATATAATCGGGAATTGTCATTTCTTTTATCTTTCTGTTACCCAACTTATACAATGCGCAAAGTGCTAAGCAACACTACAAAAACACATTTACATCAACACTGAAGACCTGGGAAAATGAAATTCCAACAATTTTATTTTTTAATGAGCTGTATTTTCTAAATTTTTGTTTTATTTTTTCCTGTTTTCATACAGTATTGAAAACAAAACGCGGCACATTCACATTTTCCCGAGGAACTGTAAAGATGATCTCTACAGGGATAACGTTGAAAAGCCTGAAGCTCAATCAAGTGATGTTGAAAACTCTCAAAGGGAGTAAAGGCTTGATCTGAATGGTATAGAACACGTACTGCAATTTAATAGAAGAGATGGTCGTCTTAATATTTAATGATTTAAAAGAACTTCCCAGTTCATGCGAAGAGTATAGTCCAAGAATAAATCAATTTTCTGAACGCATTTTATGCTACGTAAGTGTATACTTTGCGATCCTCAGGTGTTCGTGCCAAATATTCTCTCTCAATAAGTCCTTCAATACGTTTTTTAATAACAACTGGACTTGGTAAGAATCGGGCCTTCAGCTGTTGAGTTACCTAAGGGAGAAAAAAAAGATGAATCTTTAATTTTCTAACAGAAAAACAATCACTGAAAAAGCAGTACTATAAATGTAAAAACTTTGTTTTGAATAGGAAGATCTATGAATGCTTTGACCTTAGAAATTATAGGCTAAATCATTCTTATAAAGTCATTTGGAAATTGAAACTGTTTGTCAAGGTTGATAATATTTTGATGTTAAGTTCAGAGTTTTGCTGAAATAGAAAACTGGACATAATCAGAATGCCAGATAATTTTAGACTAGAATGTTATGAGCTGAGTGATTGCTAGAGATACTGTTGTCTACTCTGGTCAAATCTTGTATAAGAAGAAATGAAGTAAAAATAAAAAGAAAGATTCAAAGCCTATTATGTATCAAAATTATGGTCCTGGTGTTAAATACTAAAATAAAAATTCAAATTCCTAGATGATTGCATTACTAATCGCTAGAAGTGCTAAGTCAAATGATAACTAACTGGGTTCTTTGTAAAGAAAATTGAGAATCATGTCTGGGAGGCTCTAATGGTGCAAACCTGAAGGTACTATGGTTATTAAAACTTTTACTACTAAACTCAAAAAAAAATTTTTTGCATCCCAGCAAACCATTAAGGTAAGGTCATATCATATTAAATTTTCTAAAGTAAATTTTACCATAAATACTATTTTCATTACATATAAATGTGAATTGCTAAAGTTTGTTTTTTGAAACAATCTGTCCTTGCATAATGATATAAAAATCTATAGATCTTGACATCTTGGCTACTACATGGCTAATGTAAAGTTTGCATTTGTTTATTGACAATTTGTATATGTCTTAAATTTTATATAAAAATATAATTACTTTAATAAGCTCCCCTGTTTGTTTAGGCTCTTAATCTTACCTCTGCTACTAGCACATTGTGCTGCATCTTCTTTCTAGATTTCATTATCCGTACTATAGCAGCCTCTATCTCATGCTTTCTGTCATCATCTACTTTCTGCCTTGTTTCTTTTCTTTCTGGGTCTGATTCCCCTTGTTTGGCAGCAACTAGAAGAGTAATAAAACAAGTTATGTAAATAAAATATTTTGATACTCAAAATAAACACAATGCATTTCTTGTTTGTTAGTTTTTGTTTTGGCAAGGTAATGGGGTTAAGTGACTTGCCCAAGGTCACATAACTAGGTAATTGCAATTAATAAGCGTCTGAGGTCAAATTTGAATTCAGGTTCTCCTGACTCCAGGGTTGATGCTCTACGGGGCCACCTAACTGCCCCTAATGCCTATCATTCATTGACAATGTCCACTCCACTCTCAATCTATGAATATACACAAAGAGGTAAATTCAAGTGAGAATTTTAAGAAATGTGCCAATATTTGAACAATATATTTATAAATATCCACAATTAATAAAATCACTATGTATAATTTGTTTACATTAAACCCTACTTTAACTAATATTACATTCTTCAGTCATTATAAATGAAATTTTTTAAGACCATATTTTATAGATGACAAAAAAAGAGAAGAAATAAGGTTTCATGTTACTTTTTTTCCTTTTTCTAAACATGGTATTCTTTTTAAAAGGAAAATAAAAAAATATAGTAATTTCTGGATATTTTAATACTGAAATTTTTTCAGGGCAACAAGATTAGCTGCAGGTTCAATTTTTATTTTCATAATATTGTTAAATTGTTTTGGAAGCAAACTTAAATTGCCCACATCATCTCAGTGTGTTGTGCTTACAGGGCTATTTTTTTTTTAACCTTACTCGTCTAATTTAAAATGTGGCAAAGGACTCTTAAAAACTGAGAAAGGGAAGGAGCATGTTTCCAAGATGGTATTAGTTAAAATTATTACTGAATTGTTAGTCGAAGGAACTACACATACACTTTTAACTTTCATAGCTGTGAACTCCTAGAATTCTTTTTTTCAAACTTCTTACAATTTCCCATGTTAAGTTGTGAATTGTGAAGTAGTTTTAAATTATTTATGCAAATGATAAAATATCTAAACACCAAATTTCTCTTACACATACACATGTGTGCACAATATATATATAATCTGACACATATGGTGCACAATTCTGAAAAATGAGAGATTTCATAACAAAGGATTCTGATTTATGAAAATGAGCATTTTGATACCCAATTGAAGTCTCAGAAATGTTTCTATTCTGTGTTTTTAATGAGGATAATCTTTTCCTGTTCATCTTCTCTAGCTCATGTGAGCAGTTCTGAAAATCGACCTTTAATAAGAGATGTTAGGGTGCTATCTAGGTGGTAGAGGATGGAGTACCAGGCCTGGAGTCAGGAGGACCCAAGTTCAAATATGGTCTCAGATACTTAATAACTAGATATCTGTGTGACCTTGGGCATGTCACTTAACCTCAATGCCTTGCAAAAAACTCCAAAACAGAACACGCTAGCCCTCCATGATGCTTTAGTTAATGCTGACAAACAATTCCTGATACCTGTCTGAATCTTGACTCTGTGCAGCTTGGAGGTGAACTGATCATTAACCGTAAATATGTGACCATTTTCTATTTCCTTTGACTTCGGCTCTTTGGTGAGAACCCGCTGGGTCGGTTTACCGCATGCCAGGGACTGCAGGGCTCTAACAAGTTCTCTTTCAGGGATATCCGTCTCTTGTTGAATTTCCTGAAAATTCATCAGATCAATACAGTTAGATTTAAAAAAAAATAAAAGATTCAATCAAGTTAGGTAAGTAGAAAACAGAATGATCAAGAAGTCAAGGAGAATTTTACTAAGTGAATAATTTCTAAAAATGCCATCTCTACAGAGATCATCCTATAATAAGAACTTCAGCAGGCCAGCAAACTGGAGCAAGGACCAAGAACATGTTAAAAATAAATTTTTAATATTTAAAAAGAAAGCAATTAACATGAAAATGTTTTCAAATGATTTCACATACATAATTGATATATTGTTTGCTCTCTCAGTGGAGGGGGGAGGGTGTGGAAAAGAACTTGGAACTTAAAATTTAAGAAGAAACGAATACAAAAATAAATAATTGTTAAATAATAAAAGAAATTCCATTGTTTTCAAGTGTTTTCAATAACTAGGTTAATACAGTATATGCAAGTAAGGGTTGTTTAGGAAGGATGAAATGTGATGGTCATAACTTATTAACAAATATTTTAACAAAACTTTTGTTGAGAGATTAAAAATATTTCCTCTGGATATGCTGATACTATCTAGTCATTGCCCAACTAAAAATCACCACAAATATTAAATCAGTAAATCAAATTTTTTTTAAGGTTTTTGCAAGGCAACGGGGTTAAGTGGCTTGCCCAAGGCCACACAGCTAGGTAATTATTAAGAGTCTGAGACCAGATTTGAACCCAGGTACTCCTGACTACAGGGCCAATGCTCTATCCACTATGCCACCTAGCCACCCCTAAAAAGTCAAAATTAATACAATTTATGGTACACATTTAGAACATGAAAAAATTAAGGCATGATTGGCAAATAACACTGATCAAGAGTTAAAAATCACAGGAAAAATAAGTGTTAGTTGTATAATGCTTAAAAAAAGTCTTTAGGATAAATGCAATATCTCCCCCCACCCACTCCCAACATTCTAATTAGTCTAATTCCATTCTGCAGAAGCAATGTGAAAGGGAAATTTACATTCTAATTAGTCTAATTCCATTCTGCAGAAGCAATGTGAAAGGGAAATTTTTTGACTTACTTTACACTTTCAGCACCTAAATACTATTCTCATGATTATCATGATGATCCGGAGCAAACATCTAACAAAATGAGGTTGGTACCTTTGGTCGTGCTTCACTGTTTAAGGAAGCCTGTTCTTTCTCAAGGGTCCAGTTTATCATTATCAGACAAACATTCCTAAAGAAAAGGCAAGGGAGCAGCTCAGGAGTGGTCTCAACTCCTGCCACCATCTCACAGCCCTGCACCAAGTGGACCTAGAAACAGAAGCGCCTACCTCTGGGACAGATCATCTGAATCACTTCCTGGAGGCCAAGAAAGTGTTAAGATTAACTTTTTATATAAACTCTTGGTTTCTCTTAATATTGGTAAGTAATGATTCAAAGCACTGTGGTCAACATCAATGAATCAACAATAGTTTTATTCTTAGCCATATCTTTCAGCTTTATTTCTTCATTACCCTTGTTGATGCTTTTAAATTTTTTGCAAACTGAAAAAGTGTTGGGAAATAACAGATTTTGCTCCACACTTCAGAAGATGGTAAACATAAATTTTCTAATTTATCATTTAGTCTAGGAGAGATAATCATTGAAGTCCTTTATTTATGATGATTAAGTTGAATAAATCAAATTTAAACAAGTGAAAACTTCAATTACATCAAAACATCTTTTAAATTGTCCCTAAAATACTGATGTTTTATGTGAGAGTAAAATTTTTACCATAATATGATCTTCAACTATCACAGTATCCAATTAATAAATTCTGTATAATAATGAACACACTGAAAATATAAAATAAATCAGTGACTACTTAATGGGATCTCTTCTCTACATAAGTTGTTCCAACTCATTCTAAACATGAAGGCAGCATGACCGAGTCCTGAGACTTGGCAATTCAGGCTGGTGAGAGAGGAATCTAAAAACCTGGGGCACATTTCTGCCTCTGCTGTTGACTCAACTTGGCATGATGACAAGGCCATTCATCCCTGTCAAAGTGAATAGGGTGGAGCAGGTTCTTCTCTAAGACTCTCGGGGCTTCTGGAAGGGGGTTCTAGTCCTATCTGATATCTAAGACCTCTGGAGACAATTTAACCTCCACTCCAGCCATCTCCAAAGGAAGAATATGGGCTGAGGTCATTGTCTAAAATTTTTTAGGGCCCTTTCTAGCCTGAAAATTGTATTTCTCTTATAGATAAAATGATACAAATAACAAATTCATGAATGAATGTGTGACAAGATTCAATGCCTCCCTTATAGCCAATGTGCCACCTGCTGAAAAGATTTCCTGAACACACAAGGTGATGAAAAGAAGGAAGATCAGAACAAGAAAAAGTGAGCTAGCTAACAAGAGGGTTCTGTCCTCCATTCTCTTTAGAATAGAGGAATACTATCAATACCTTCAGCTGCACCTTAACTTCCTTTGTTATTTTTTGAATCTTATTCTGGACCTGTCAGTTCACTCTCAGAGCTCAATTTTCCCCATAAAAACCAGTTTCTTGGTAGAGAGAGATCATCCCTGTGACCCAGGACAGCTTTAGACACAAGGGGGAAGGCCTGGACACCAAGGAATGCGAATCATTTGCTCTATGTGCTAATGCCCTAAATTTGTTAACTGGGTTAATTAAACTATGTTCCAAAGTTTACAGAAAGAGCTGTATACATAAAATACGCTGCTTCTCATAAGTAATTTTATTCTTTACTACTCTAAAAAGAACTTTGTTAATGGTTTCTCAAAATTAAGATTTTTACAAGAAAAGTGAATCTATATATATTTAAGGGGAAAATATTCAAAGTGTAGAATCACTTCCTCAAGAAAAATATTTTAATTCAAATTAAAATCAATTATTTATCTATGTTCGTATCAAGATCAGAAAGCAGCTTTTAACAAAGTCCTAGTGACTTCAGGAAATATTCTAACGGAAAATCTGAACTGCCTGGGAATGGAAACTACTAAGTGAATCGAACCAATCTAACTGAAGAAAATCAAACTCCTAAAAAGAGATGCTTTACCAACCAATTGCTGATGATATGCAATGTTGATACTACACCTTTGCCCTTCATAATGGTGCTAAGAATTAACTGTTTGACAGGCTTTAGAAATGATAAATACTACATTAAAATGGTTACTTGAGATAGTTTTTTCAAAAGAAACAAAAGATTATTTAAAATCACTTTATTAAGAAGCTGTAAACTAAACAACTTATAGACACTGTGAAGGAAATAGTTATTTCCTCAAAGATTTCCTAAAAGTTTACAAAATGACATCAGACTAGCAGGAAATAGGTAGCACATAAATCTAGGGCGTAAGTACATGTGTTTCTTGTAGGAGAGGGAAAAAAAAGAGGAGAAAGATAAGGAGACTGACTCCATATGGCAAAGACAGTTTAATTGAGAAGTTAGAAACTTGTCCATGAAGGATACCAATCTCCAATTCTAAAGAATTAATGTTGGTTTGAAAAGAAATTTAATGCAAACAACAGGAACTTAAAAGTCAAAGGAATACTAAGCAGTCAGAGACTAGATTGGGCCAGGAGGACATCGACTCTAGTCAGGAGGTACTGTTGCCTAATGGTAGACGGTGTTTTAGCACAATTAAAGCCAGGGTGCTCTAGCGAGAACTCTTAAGTTTGAAAAAAAGAACTGTAACAAACCAACCCCACAAATAAATGACACTAGGATGATGTTTCAAATATTCTCAGTATAGTTGTATGCAAATAATCTTAAAGCAGAAGTGCGATAGGCAGCATTGCATAAGACTAAGAAATTGCATTCCAACAAGTTAAAAATGGTAACAGTTGGGACAGATAGGTGGTGCAGTGGAGACAGCAGTGACCCCGGAGTCAGAAAGGACCAGAATTCAAATGCAGCCTCAGTTACTTGATACTTAGTTGTGTGATCCATGGGCAAATCATTTAACTCCATAGCCTTACCAAAAAAAAAAAAAAAAAAAAAAAAAAAAAGTTAAAAAATATCAGTTAAATGGACATAATTGTAAATCATACCTCAAATGTGTATTTTTCTCTATTATTAAAGAGCATTAATATTGTCATCTGGAAAGTAGAGACTTGCAATATGTGCTTCCGTGTATTAGAGCCAGTTACTTGAGCACCTCCAACACCAACTTCTGATCCGTCTTCCTATTTTTAAAAATAAAAATATAACAAAAAATTAATTTAAAAATTCTTGTTTTGCTATTATAAACTGTTATTACTTCTGTACATAAAATCTTTTATTATCTAAGGAAAGTCAACCATTACATAGTTATTGTCACTTTACCTGAGACATAATATAGGTGACCAGAACTTGAAAACATAGTCTCATTATTAGAAAATAATGTATTGGATATATAACTGACACATAAACTACTTTAAATGGAAAAGATCTATGACTTAAGAACTAAGGATAACAGTAAGACTTAAAGATTGATATACATTTTAAAGAAATTCACTTCTTTTTAAAAATCATTCACATAAAAATATTACAAAGGGAAAAATCAATCAATAAAAAAATAATAAGAATAGTTTAAGAAAACTATGAACATTACAACTTAAATATTAATCAGCATTTTTTATTTTAAAAAGTTTATAAAAAAACTACATATATATGTAGTTAAAAGTAAATCTTAAAATCTAGCAATATAAATCAAGACAAGTGTAAGTTACAATCATACCAAATTTTTCAAAAATAATTATGATTATTAGGGCTATAGTAAAATAGGAATTTACTGCTAGCAGAACTGAAGAATGATATGAAAATTTCAGAGAGCATATAGCTATATACACCAAGAGTCCAAGTTGATCATCTTTCACCAGAATATAATGCAAAGATTCAATCTCTGGAAAAAACTACAAGGAAAAATACCCATGGGGCAGCTACTTGGCGCAGTGGATAGAGCACCACCCTGGATTCCGGACTTGAGTTCAAATCCGGCCTCAGACATTTCACAACTGCCTGGCTGTGTGACCTTGGGCAAGCCACTTAACCCTACTCCCTTGTAAAAACCAAAAACCAAAACAAGAAAAATAACTATCTGTGCCAAAACGTGGGTAGACAATTATTCGTGATAGCAAAAACTGGTAATAATTTGTAGGACCCAAAACTGGCTATATATATATTACATGGAACATGACAGTTACATTACAATATATATGGGAAGTAAAAAGTGAAACATGGGAAAGAATTATTACATGACCTGATCCAGACTGAAAAATTAGCACAGCTAGAACTACATGTGTAATATAAGCAAGAAAGGAAAAGCTTTTAATATTGTTAAGCATTAATAACAAACATTGTCAAATGCAAGGGAATATGTTAGGGTTTTATTCCCTACTTTTACTTTGTATGTTCACTACTTCTTTTTAGTTATTAAACAATAAAAAAATCTTTTAAAGTTTTTTTAAGTAGAGGAATGCAAATTAAAACTATTCTAAGGTATTATCTTATAGACTGGCTGAAAGGCCAGAAAAGGAAAACAAATGTTGGAGGAGATGTAAGGAAAATGACTTAATTGCTGGTGGTGGAGCAGTGAACTGATTCAACTGGAGAGGCATTTGAAACTATGCCCAAAGGGCTATAAAAACCATAGTACACTTTGACCTAGCAATGCCACTATCTCATCTCAAAAGAGATGAAAAAATCAAAAGGAAAAAGACCTAAACATAAAAGGAGATTTATAGAAATTCTTTTCTGGTGGTGAGAAATTGGAAATTGAGGGGCTGTCCATCAGTTAGGGAATGGCTGAACAAAGTGAAGTATGTGATTTTGATGGAATGCTAGTCTACTGTAAGAAATGATGAGCAGGAGGTTCTCAAAAACATCTGAAGACTCACATGAGCTGATGCAAAGTGAAATGTTCTGTGTACAAAGTAACAATACTGTAGGATGATCAGCTAGCTGTTCCCAGTAATTCAATGTTTCACCACAACTCTGAAAGACTTGTCATGACAAATGTTATTCATTCCCACAGAAAGAACTGATGTTTTTTACAGTACAGATCAACGCAAACTTTGTTTACTTTCTTTTTCTTGAGGGTTTTTTTTGGGGGGAGGGATGGTGGAGAGGTTTAAGTTCTCATTTAAAACATCACTATTATTGAAATGTTTTGCATGACTATACATTTAGAACCTATATCAAATTGCTTGCTTTTTCAATGGGGGGGGAGGGAGGAGGACAGAGAGGAAAGGATAGAGTTCAAAGTTTTGAAAACAAATATTAAAAATTGCTTTTACATAAAATTGGTAAAAAATAAACTACTAAATAAATTTTTAACAAGTCTATTAGTAACTCAATTTCTTCTTCCAAACACTCAAGGGGGCCAATTTACTTATAGTCTATGAAATGTCTATTTTACACCTGAATGGCAAATGTGCTTCAATTATCTTCAGAAGAGTTGCTTATTTCAACAAAACCTCAAAATTCATATAATCAATGAATTTTTAAAAGGCACCATTTTAAGAGATAAACGAAAAGTTTTATTCTAATCTATGTTCTATGAACTGGATATTCTAAATGTGCTTTACAGGAATCAAGACATGATTTCGCTAACTTAGGCAATTTTTGGGTGAGGAATCTCTCATGCAATTTGGTCCTTACTTTGATCACCTTTGAGGGACTGAGGGCACTGAGGTGAAAGGACTTGCTCAGGGTGCCTTACTTCCATTACAGACTAGATGTCCATCTTATAATTCAGAATTCAGAATAGATTCACAGGGCAGCTAGATGGTACAGTGGACAGAGCACTGGGCCTGAAGTTAGAAAGACCTGAGTTCAAATTCAAACTCAGATACTTATTACCAAGCTGTGTGACCTTGGGTAAGTCACCTAACCTTACTGCCTGGTAAAAACAAAAAAACAAACAAAAAAAAAAAGAATAGATAAGTTTTCTGAATTTTTCTTTCTAGTCTTGTTAACTTACAAAGTTATCCAGCTCACAAGGATAAAGGTTAACCAGAATCTAAGAATTCTAAAGTCACTTTTGGTGAATTTAATATTTTTAAAATTTCTATTTTCTATTGCCCACATGATTAAAAAGAACTATTAGTATAAATGACTATTAGAACTTAGTACAGATTAATAGCAAATAAAAAGTTTTTAAAATGAAAAAGTTAACTGAGGGAAAAAAATAAATGGAGGTTCCCACCCACTAGCCCCTTTAAAAATCTGCAAGATCTGTATAACCAAATGAAAGCTAATTACATAATTTACCTCACAGACTGTATTTATAAATTTTATACTACTTAAGATAAAGATATAAAAGCTCAAACATTACCTTTTTAACTGGTCCATAAAAGGTGGCGTTTAGATCTGCAGAACCCATATGGTGCTGGAGTGTTAGTTGCCGACCACTATGCTTGGCTAAATAAAACCTACAGCACACAAAAAAGTAACTTAACAATTCATATGATTTACATATTTTAAAATATAAAAAGGATAACAACTTCAGGTAAGCATATGTACCAATGGAAAAAAAAGAAAGTGACATAAAAGGCAAGGTAAATGGTAGAGTTCTTTAGAGCTGGGAAGAAGTGGGGAGCTCATTTAATTTAATTCCTTTATTTTGTAGTTGAAACCAATGGCCAAACAGATTTTTGTCTCACTCCAAGTCACCCATTAGTGCATAGAGAAGAATGGAATGTTAAGCCATCTCCAATGAGGTACAAACCCTGCTCTGTTGCAGAGACACTATGACTCAGGTCATTTTTCACCATAACAAATTGAAAACTCTCTTAAAATAGCTGCTGTGTTATAAAATGGTAGCAGCTAAAATATTAATGATTTCTTAGTTCTGCCTGTATGTATTTCAGCATCAGAAGGCAAAATACTAGTCAAAAAGACCAGTATAAAACAAACGCGCACTTTCTGAATAGCATTATTTTAAATTCCCTCAAGAATGTTGGAATTGGTAAACTCTTCAAGATCTTTCATTTACGCTAACTAAAAAAGCCTCCTCCTCATAGCTGATATGCTACTTAAACTATATAGCTACTGGTTCCCCAGTTTACTCTTGTAATTTTAGATCAAATTCAATGACCTATACCACATATTCGAAGAGGGAAAAAAACTACATTTGCGGTATGCTTTCTTAAATTGGTATTGGAAATATAAGCTTCATTTAAGATTTTACCTTCTAAATATTTCAAAAGCATGTCGTGGTGCTGGCGGGATGTTGCACTTTGGTGTGGCTGACTGAGTGGGCCAGTATCCTGTTGTGAGGACTCGGACTGTGAGGTCAACACCACCTAAGGATACCTACACACAAGGGGAAAATTCCTCAAATTTTAATTAGAAATTAATTACATTTTCCAATTAAATACAAAATACTGATTTGTGAAGCCAGCCTAAAATTGTTAAAAAAAAAAAACATGACAAAGGTTTTAATCATTAAGATTACTTTCATTCACAAGTCTAATTTTCTCTGCCTAAAACAGACCACACAAGATTTTTTGTGAACTATGACCTTCCCCTACTGTCTACTCATCTTGATCTTTAAAAAAAAATCTTCAGTATTTACTGTATCTAAAGAAATAATATTGGTAAGAGCAGAAGTAGACTATGATAGAAAAATATTAAGCAATCAAGGAATGGTATACAAGAGACTAAAGAGAATTAAGTTTCAATTTTAAGATTGAGGGTCAGTAGTTTTAAGGAAAAAAGTAAACAAGTGGTCTGTGTTGGTACTGTAAGCAAAATTTTATGGCCTATAAACATAATTATATTTCAAGGCCATGAAGTTTTATTTGGATTTTAAACAGGGGCAGGCAGCTAGGTGGTGCAATGGATAAAGCACCTGGCCCAGGAGTCAGGAGGACCTGAGTTCAAATCTAGCCTCAGACACTTCCTAATAACCTAGCTGTAACCTTGGGCAAGTCACTTAACCTCACTGCCTTGCAAAAACTAAATATAAATAAATACACACATATATTTAAAATGAAATTGTCAAGATATCACAATAATCTTTTTCTTTGAAGATATTTCTAGTAGTCTTTCTCCTTTACTGAAGTTTTAGAAACATCATGGCACCCCTTGACACACACACACACACACACACACACACACACACACACATAAATATGAGAAAAATTCTTTTACTCTTGATTCAACATTTCAATCCATTGTCAAGTTTTCCATTTCTTCATACTTTGGACAAGTCTTGTGATAGCATGAAAGAAAGGCATTTCTAGCTATATTACTCATCATGTATCAGTATGTATGTCATATACTTATAACCTTATTTAAGAGTCATAATCTGACTATTCAGTTACCTATTTTCACAGTATGGTGTTGAGGGTACAATGCAAAAATATATTAATTCCTAAGCTCAAAGGGATTTGCATTCTTCTGAAGAAATACAGTATTAAAGCAGCTATGTCACAACCAAGAATATTGGATTCATGGACAAGGCAGCTCCAGTGAGACTTGAAGGAATCCAAGGATTTAGGGAGATGGAGATGAGCAGAAAGTATATTCTAGACCTGGAGGAAAAGGTTATTCATATTTCCAAGTGGGAACTGGCAGCATCAAGGTTCACAAAGAGGAGATTGCAATGGTAAGCAGGACCTACATGCCTGGTTAGGGGCCGCTAGGTGGCACGGTGGACAATAAAACACTGGCACTAGAATCAGGAGGACCCAAATTCAAAGCCAGCCTCAGACATTTGATAATTACTAGTTGTGTGACCTTGGACAAATCATTTAACCTCACTGTCTTACCAAAAACCAAAACAAAAATAAAAATGCCAGGCTACTGGGAAGCTAGTGAAGATTTTGACTGTCACTATGTAGTCACACTTTTACTGAGTAAGATTATTTTGACAACTGTGTGGGGCTGAGTTAGAGATGAGAACCTGGAAGCAATGAGGCCAATTGGGAGGCTGAAGCAGTAGTCAGCAGGTGACTGGGGAGGTTGTGATCAACAAGTCTTTGCCATTTGCTGGATATATGGAGATATGGGACAGCAAGGAATTAATTATGTCTTGATATCAAGTTGGATTATTGGGAGTATTGTGGTATGAAAGAAATAGAGAAGTGTGAAGGAGAAGGGAGAAAATATTAAATTCTGTTGTTGGATCACCGAGTATATGAGATAACTAATATGAGACACAGTAGCTGATAATTGTGATATTGGAGTTTTAGGAAAGAGGGAGATAGAAATTCTCAAGCTTCCAACAATTATCCTAAGTTTCACAATTGGAAAGAACTCTAACTCAAACGAAAAGTGATTTGACAACTTTGGTTGGAAGATTTTCTTTTTTTAAAAAAAAATCTAAAAATAAGTATTTCTTTAACAGTATAATTAAAAAAAAGACATACAGCTTGCTGTTCCTTTTAACTCTATAATAAAGTTTTTGTGTCAGTTTCTTTTTTTCTCCCTATCCCATTACACAGAGACATTACATATAACACCAGTCTATTCATGCTTCTATTTTTCAGTTTTTTCCCTCTGGATGCAGATAGTTGCTTTCCTTCATATGTCTTTTTGTTTTAAACCTGGGTATTTATAATAGTCAAAATGACTTATTTGCAAAGTTGTTCTTCAAATAATATTGCTGCTACTATATACAATGTTCTCTTTTTTTGGTTCATTTCACTCTTTATTATTTCCTACAAGTCTATACATATTTCCTAAGATCATGGAGCTTCATTACTCATACCATTGCAGTATAATATCCCAATCATATACAACAACTTATTCAATCATTCCCCAATTGTCAGGCATCCCTTCCCCACAATTTCTTTCTAATCCAGCCAACACAAGAGAAAGTTGTTATAAATATTTAAGAACATATTAGGTTTCTCCCCCCCCCACCCCAACCATCTTTGGAAATATTGGTAATAGTGGTATAGAAAGTTTCATAACTCTTTGGGTATAATTTTAGATTGCTCTCCAAAATGGTTGGATGAGTTCATAATTTCCAGTTTTTCTGTATCCCTTCTACTTTCTCCTTTGATCATTTAAGTCAATCTGATATGATAAAAAATGATAAATAAAATACTAACTCAGGGTTGTTTCAATTGCATTTCTCTCATCAATAATGATTTGATTATTTTTCCTGAGATTATAAACTGTTTGAATTTCTTTATTAAAAATTCTATCATATCCCTTTTATCAATGCAGAACTAATTTTTTTTAGAAATTCAAACTATTCTTTTGTTATTATTATTGTTATTATTCTTAAATTTTTATTTATTTAAGGCAATGGGGTTAAGTGGTCTGCCCAAGGTCACACAGCTAGGCAATTATTATGTGTCTGAGGCCATTTTTGAACCCAGGTACTCCTGACTCCAGGGCCAGTGCTCTATCCACTGTGCCACCTAGCTGCCCCAGAACTATTAATATTCTTAGAGATTTTACATCTATCTCATATAGTTGAGATTTGCGACCTTTATCTAAAAATCTGTCTATAAAAAATTCCCCAAATTTTCTGCTTTCCTTCTGATGTTGCCTATATTTGTTTTGGTTATACAAAAATCTTTTTAAATTTAATGTGACTGAAATTATCCATTTTATACCTCCTTCTGCTTTTTTGTTTGTTCATAGACTATTTACATCCTATGTAAGAGATGCATGCAATATGTTCCATGTTCTTCAAATTTTCCTGTATTAGCTCTCCTTATATATAGGTCATGTAACCATTTTGACATCATCTTGGTAAATAATGTAAGACACTGGTTAGTGACTAGTTTCTGCCATACTACATTCAAGCTATTTCCAAAAAAGAGTCAAAATATGAATTCTTTTCCTGAAATCTCAAGTCTTTACACTTGTCAAATACATTACTACATTTATTTGTTCTGTAAATTGTAAGTTTATTCTGTTCCATTGATCTACCTTTCTATTTCTTAGCAAATACCATTTTGAGTAACTGCTGCCTTACTACTAAACCTTTTTCAGAAGTGGAATTACTGCAGTTTAAATTTAGAGTAGAATGTTACCTGATGAAGAACTTTGCAGCAAATTTCTATGATACTAGTCTGATAGCCGATATATTTTTGAATTGAGACAATTATATAAGAAGAATAAGAGCCATTCTCAATAGAAAAATGATCAAAAAATATCAAGAGGTATTCCCCATAGGAAGAAATGCAAGTTATAAAAATCACATGAAAAATGTTCCAAGTCACAAATTTTAAAAATGTTATGTGATAAAGGGAAATAATAAGAAATATAAAGTGTTACCAAAAAAATCTGAGAAAAAAAAGTTTAACTGAGGAAGAATTCTCAGCAATGATACCCATTCATTTTTCTACTTTCCTTTCCCAACTCAAGAGTTCTCAAATATCCTTCCTTCTTCAAACTCAAAATTAATTTATTTTGTGATACTGACTCCATTTCAGTATTTCTTCCAGGATGTTCTTCCAGATTCCCAGATACCTTATCCATAGTTGCATTGGTTCATTTATGTTGGCCTAAAAATGTGTTCAGTATTTTTCAATTCTAAGAAGCTTTGTCTTGATGTTTATTCTTCCAGTTAATGTTCCAGATGCTTAACCCTTTATCCCACTTCAAAACCAAACTTATTTAAAATGGACCCCAGAGGGGTGGCTAGGTGGCACAGTGGATAGAGCACTGGCCCTGGAGTCAGGAGGACCTGAGTTCAAATGCGGCCTCACTTAATAACTACCTAGCCGTGTGGCTTTGGGCAAGCTACTTAACCCCATTGCCTTGCAAAAACCTTAAAAAAAAAAAAGGACCCTAGAGGGGCATCCAGGTGGTGCAGTGGATAGCACACCAGTCCTGCAGTCAAGACCTGAGTTCAAATCCAGCCTCAGACATTTAACAGTTACCTAGCTGTGTGAACTTGGGCAAATCACTTAATCCCATTACCTTGCAAAAAACCCCAAACCCCAAAACAACCCTATACCCATTATCTCCAACCCTTAAAATTTAGTTTCCCAATCTACTACACAAGGTCATCAATGGCATCCCAATTACTGAATCCAAATGTTCTTTTTTGGGGCTTTTCTTTGGCTTTGTTCTTTACTTATCTCTAGCATGATACTACTCACTAGCTTCTCAATATTGACAAGAACAGAATCATTGAGAAGGCTATGAAAGTGAATCAAGGGACACATATCTACCTACCTACCTATAGCTATATATATGTAGGTTAAAAAATAAGATGCTTATAACTTGTGATCTTACAACACTCAAGTTAGGTGGTGCACAAACATATGCACACAAAAATGAAATAATGAAGATAGTTTAAGAAAAGCCTGGGAAGATTTATATGAATTGATGCAAAGTGAGAGAAACTTTTATTTTGTTATATTAGGATTAAAGTCATTTCTCTTTATTTCTTCATTCAGGGACCAGACCCTGTAGGTTGATTAGTCAGTCTTTGAAGGGACAAAGCTGACAGATGAGATTTCCCAAATCATCTGGAAATATGTTCCTAAGATTGTGGGAATCGTGTGTGTGTGTGTGTAAGTAAAATTCTACCCAACTAAGAGACCTTACTTCTCTTTAAACAGAATCTAAGTGAATTTCTGACCCAAAGCAAAGAATTCATGCACTTGTCAATTATACTTCAGGGTAATACAACTCATGGAGGAGAAAACCAGAGTAGCAAGTAAGGACAGATTCCTTTGTCCAAAGTGTTAGAGGCTGATGAGTCTCTCAGCATTCTATCTCTCATTCTCAATATGAGGAGCTGATGAATTTTAACCCCTCCCCTCTTTAAATATCTATGAAACAGGGATGATTTCTCTTTCCAAGGGGTTTTTCCTTTCAAAAAAATATTTAATGCATTCAGTATAACCATTAGATGTCTTTGGTTACTAAGATAAATCACAAACCATCAATTTATTGATTTTTTATTAATCTAATTAACAAACTAAAAACCCAGCAATTCTGTCTCAGTTTTTTCACTCATCTTAAAGTGAAGTGAGCAGAACATTGTACACAGTAACAGCAAATTGTAATGATCAACAGTGAATGACTTAGTTATTCTTTTTTTTAAGGTTTTTTTTTTCAAGGCAAACAGGGTTAAGCGGCTTGCCCAAGGCCACACAGCTAGGTAATTATTAAGTGTCTGAGACCGGATTTGAACCCAGGTACTCCTGACTCCAGGGCCGATGCTTTATCCACTACGCCACCTAGCCGCCCCAACTTAGTTATTCTAATCAATACAAAGTCTGAAAGACTTATGATAAAAATGCTATTCACCTTTAGAGAGAAAACTGATGTAATCTGATTTAAACAAATTTTTTACTTTCTTTTTCTTGCCTTTTTTTTGGCAATATGCCTAACATGGAAATGTTTTGTTCATTTTCACCTGTAGCTGATATCACCTTTCTTGCTTTTTCAATGGGTGGAAGAGGAGCAGAGGGAGCAATAAAATTTGGAATTCAGTTTTTAAAAATGAACACAATAAATAAAAATGGGTGTGGGAAAGTGAGAGAATACAACAGAAAATTATACTGTCTCAAAGCACTTAAATCTCTTCTGCTCCTTATCCTCCTCCCTCACTAGAAACAATACAAAAGAAGGGGCTAGAAATTACAAAATATAGAAATATTTGTTCATGCTCAATAAATAACTTGAGCAAATCTGTGCATGATGAAAAAAACTGGTATCTGAGAATGCCTCTAACTTGATAATGAATGTGTGATCTAATCTGATTAGGACCCCCACCCCCACCCCCAATGTAGGAACTGGGAAGATATACTGAATCAAACTCATTCTGTGTTTACTTATGCTTGGTAGAGACAAATATCCTCCAGGGTATTAGCTCAGATGGGTTCCCTCCAAAAGATTTTTTTTTCTTTTCTTTTGGTACTTCAGTCCAAAAGAAAATGGATCCCAAAGTTTAAGAAACAATATATTACTGTGAAATTCCAGCAGAGTGGATCAGCTGTGATATGGACCTTGAATGAAGTAAGGGGAATGGGAAGCTTATGGCACATTTGGGTGTAGATTGTCACTGGATTCTTCATTTACATGATCATTTATTTATATTCAGGTAAGAAATTTATTTTGAGTTTACTAATTTCCACTGGACTGCTTTATAGTTTTCCCAATAATTTTAGTCAGATGCAGTTCTATCCCAAGTTTGTCAAAAAATATTGTTTGTCTTCTTCACTGATTTATTTTTCTATTTTTCAGCCAGTACCAAAATGTTTTCATGATTATAGATTTGTCAGAGAATCTGAAGCCTGAAGGTGCTACTCCCCAAACTGCATTCCCACTTTTCCAACTTCTTTTTCCAAAAGACTAAAGATTCTTTTGTTCTTCCAAATGAAATGTTATTATTCCTGTTTTAGTACAAAAAATTATTAATAATTAGATTGTATTCCTTAGAGCTGTCATTCTACTTAAATCCAAATGAACTATAACACACTAGATTTATAAACAAAAGTTTTATAACCCATGTATACAATCTCAATGACATTCACACTGAAGTATAAATACCAAATGAATGTGGAGTCAAATTATTATTTTTTACCCTAAACATAAATGGTACTAGGCAATCTAGATTAAAAAAAAGATCACCTAACTATAAATGACCTTAAAATCTTAATAGCATATTGTAGATGAGAGTTAAGAGAGCTGCATGATTTTTCATAGTTCTAGTAAAAAACTTTAAGGTTCTATGTATATACAGAGTTTAGAACACCATTCCATAAGCAATTATTAACAATAATCCTCTATAATATTATTGTAGTTAATATCATTTATACTCTGGGGAATTTGTAATATAATCTAGATTCTCCTGATGTCCAATATTATGTACTACTGTAATTTTTTGAAACCAATTAAAATCAGTGCTCTTAATTTATTCTGAATATCCCCATTTAAGAATAAATTAATTTTGCCTTTATTTGGATTTGAGAGAAAGAACTGAAAAAAAGGTTATCTGTGTGAGATGGTACAAGTTTACAGGGATGATGCTTAACACTAAGTGACAAAAAAACTAAGTTTCATTTTTTCTGGTAATATATTTTTGAGAATATGGGAAAAAATGGCTCGGGATAGCTATAGTCATCCCAAGCACATCATTTAATCTCTCAGGGCTCTTGACAGTTCTCTAAAATTATGTTGCACACAAAGTACTGACCAGTGTTGTTTTCTTCATTTGGAGTTTCTGATAACAATGAGATCACAGGTCCAATTCCTATCAAAAACTTTTAGTCTCTCCTCAAAACATAGTTTTGATTCCACCAACAATTTTATGCCATTTTGATGAGAAAAAAATTTTTTAAATGACCAAAAGACTGAACTATAAACAAAAATGATTTTTTTATCTTAGAGGAATCATTAAGGTTTTGAAAAATTTTATGAGCTATGCCAAGTTCCCTGAAGAAATATTCAACACAATATTCAATATATAAAAAGCAATTAAATGATTACAATAGCTCTTAATAAAGTATAATAAAGTCAACTCACTTTCAAAGGGGAAGAAATCTTTGGTCATGTTGCTTATCAAGTTAAATATTTACTATGAAAAAGTTTATGCAAAAATACAGTCATAGACAAGACATGAATACAAGAGAAATAATAATAGAGTCTTACCCCTGTCGCCTGGAGATGCTGCCGGAATTCATCCATAGTTGTATTGGAGATGCTCATATCCCTGAACATTCCTTCCAGTTTTGATGTGAACTGACATCCACATTCAGTCTTTGGAGATAAAGGATACATGTACAAAAACTGAATCTTTATTCATTAAAATAACTGTTATTCTGTTAATAGAAAATTAGATATGAAATGCATTTCAAGAGTAAGGCTGATCTCTATTCATTTACTTTAAGGAAAACAGTGACAAGACCAAAATAAAGCTTTTGAAATGTGAATTACCTCTACTAAATTCAGTTAGCTGGGGGAATAGAGAGTGGAATGAAGAGTATTCAAGCAGCACTAAATGAATTACAAAAGACAGTGGGATTCTTAGAATTTTATTAATTCTAGAGAAGAGCATCTTATGGAATAATCTACATTAACTGCAAGGAAAAAACACAAATTTATAAATTAAAGTTCACTTAAAATGTTTTCAGCCACACACATACACACACATATCACCATGTGCACCATCACATTACCTGTATTAAATATTTGTATTAAATGTTAATCTTAATTAAGTGTTAATATCTTACCTTTAATTTAGATATCATATTTTTTTCTGAGTCATCAGAAACACTTTTATTTGTAAGAAGTCTTCGGGCCAAATGTTGTTTATAGTAACGTTCAAATACATCTTTCTCTTGCATAAACCTAAATAGGACCATTGCCTTATCCAATATTGTTTCTACTTCTTGTTCTGTGAGCTGTAAAATTAATTGAAAGAAATTTGATTTCTATGGAAGTACCTAAATTACTACATAAATTTAAGTGAATAACAAATACAGAGATCCCAATGCTTAGAAGGGAACCTCTTGTTCTATTTCTATCAGACAATTATAGCTGCATTTAGAATAATACTTCCTTCTTTGCATTTCATATATACTTTATTACTAACCAACTCCCATTTTCTTCGCTTCTCATTCCCCTCTCACCATACAGTCTACTTAGAACCACAGAATTTTTTTTCTAAAATTTACTTAAGGTGTCTTATAGCAATCTCTCATTCATCATAATAAAAAGAGGTAAACTATTCCCTTGACATATTTCAACCATGCCATACCTAATGTTTATATATTAGAGTTGTATTCTGATAAATATTGCTAATCCTTTTTCTAGCTTAGGCAACAATATTGGAGTCTTCAGTATCCAATACTGCAGAGGCAGCTTGGAAGTATGAACAGAGAACTGACCCCATGGACAGGGAAATCACAGTCTAAGACCCACATCTGAAAAATACTGGCTATGGTCATCCCAAGCACATCTTTCAATCTGAGAGGACTCTTGGCAGTTCTCTAAGATTATGTTGCACACAAAGTATGATCAGTGTTTGTTTTTTCATCTGGAATTTCTGATAACAATGAGTTCATGGGTCCAATTCCGATCAAAAACTTTCGATTCCTCCTCAAACTTCCAACAGTTCCTCCTTTTATGAGACTCTCAGCTGAAATCCTGGCATATTTCACTGAAAAAAAGAGGCCATTTGGCTAAGAGTTTGTCCTCTCCTCATCTCCTTTCACTCAGATGTCTCTGTAGCTCTTTCCCATGAAGAAGTGGCCCATTTCCTTTCCAAGGTGAAATTTTCTACATGTACAAGTGATTCCACTCCATCCCATCTTCTCCAGCAGATTGCTCACACAATACTTATCTTTAATCATTTTCCTGTCTCTTGTTTGTTTTTCTACTGCTTACAAACACATTTCCCCAACTTTACCAAAACCTCAAGCTTAAGCCATCCCATTTTACCAACTGTTGTCCTGGACCTCTCCTCCCCATTATGGTAAAAAGGAAGTTAAGGCATCAATTGTATACCTCTTGATGTCTTCACTTCCTTTCCCTCTTACTCTGTGTTCTGGTTTCCAGCCTCATCAATGAACTGAAACTTCTCTCTCTGAAATAATCATTGATCTCTTAACCATCAATCTAAAGGTCTTTTCTCAGTCCTCATTCTTCTGGACCTCTTTGAGGCTTTGGATACTATTAATCACTTTGTTCTCTTTGATATTCTCTTGACATTATTCTCTTCTATTTCTCCTCCCACCTGGTCAGATGACCAGCACTTTTTTTTTGTGATAGCTCTTCATCCATGTGAAGCCTGCTAACAGCAGATGTCACTACAAGGCTCTCTGTAATATTTCTCTGGTTGATCCCATTAGTTCCCATGGATTCAACTATCATTTCTAAGCAAATGACTCTCAGTTCTATTCATCCATCCCTAAACTCTCCCTTCTTCCAGTTTTGTCTCCAATTGCCATTCAAACATCTTGAACTAGATATTCCATTTGTATCTTAAATTCAACAAGTCCCAAATTGAATTCCTTGTTTTCCTTCCAACTTGTCCCCCTGTCCTGGAGTACTGCTATCCTCCTAGTGACCCAACCTAGGGTGGTGGGTCTGACACCAGGCTCTCTACATCAAGGCCATCCTCGCTTCTCCATCTCCATTCAATCAGTGGACAAGTTCTATCATTTCTACCTTTGTAGGCTTTGTTTTCTCTACCACCCTGTGGGCTCTCATCACCTCACACCTGAATTATTGCAATGGCTAGTTGACTTGTCTCCCTGCATCTAACTCTAGTCTACTTTCTAATAACTACCAAATTGATCTTTATAAAATACAAGTCTGACTGTCATTAACCCCCATTACCTTTGGATCAAATAGAAAATCTTTGGTTTCACTTTCAAAGCCCTTCATAATCTCTACCTACCCCATTTCCAGTCTTCCTACAATTTATTCTTTTCCATCAACTCTCTGGTCTAGTGACCCTGACCTCATATGGACCTCCTTGTCTGTTACTAGCGTAAGACACTCCACTCCCACTTCTGAGCCTTTTTTTATAAAGGTTTTTGCAAGGCAAATAGGGTTAAGTGACTTGCCCAAGGCCACACAGCTAGGTAATTATTAAGTGTCTGACACTGGATTTGAACCTAGGTACTCCTGACTCCAGGGCAGGTTCTTTATCCACTGTGCCACCTAGCCGCCCCTACCTCTGAGCCTTTTCAAAGATCCAACACTTTCCAACTCTGCTTCCTAGCTTCCATCAAGGCTTAGTTATAGTCCTCCTGCAAGCAGTCTTTGTCAGTCCTCCTTAATGGTGGACTAGTTTTAATATATCTCTATCTTGTTTGTACATAAATGCATGTACATTGTCTCTCTTATCAAACTATTAGCTCCATGAGAAGAGGAACTGTTTGATTTGGTTTTTTTTAATCTTTCTTTGTATTCCCAGAGTCTACCATAGCACTGGCTCATGGCATGGACAGCTATCCCTTCTTTCAAGTCATGATGCTGCCATACTACATATAACTGTACTAGTCATGTGTGCAATATATCAGCCATCTGGCAGAACTGAGAAGGCATAACATCTACCCCCAGTGAATGGTTCTGAAAGTACAAGCACAGGTCACAATGATAAGGCTGTTCAAAAAACCAGACATGATTTTTGTGGCAGTTGCAGCCTCATTCATCAAGCTTTCCTGTCTTTTATAGTTTGGTCTTGATACCCGTTACGCTGATTGAAATATAAAAAGCGCTTGTTTCACAATATAGAAATATCTCACTCATCCATAAAGAATAAAAAGTAACTGTATTTTCACTATTTTAACATTGATCTATTTTACTAAATAGCCTCAAATGTATTCATACTTACTCCTTTGACTCCCTTTTTAAGCTTATCATCAATAAATAACGAGAGGTATTCTGGGGATCTGGAATTGAGGTTGAGAAAATACTCAAAGTCACCCGCAATTGTCTGTTTAAAGAGCCGGTCATTATTGAATGATTCTTGGAGAAAGCGATCAAACCTACTCTTCAGATCCAGTAAACCCTTACAAAGGAAAAAAAAGATATTTTGATAAATTCTAAATTTTGCCAATATTAAGATTGGTATTATGCATGACATTTTAAGGTAGAAAGGAGAAATTAAGTAAATGAGGGAGAAATTATATAAATCTACTAATTATGTCAAAGATCTTGGAAGTCAGTGGTATCTGAAGACAATAAAAAGCATGTTATCCAGAGTTGAGAACTGGAGGCAGAATTGTTAAATTCATGAGAAAATTCTACAGTTGGTTATTAAAAAGATGGCTAAGTGAGCACCTGAAAAATGAAGCGGTGATTCCAAAAATCTAGGTTGGTTTCATTAGGAACAAATTACTGACTACTGATTAGAAAAATGAGAACAAAACATCTGAGGTAAAAACCACATATCTAGAAGACTGACTAATGTAACAGAAAAGAAACCTGAGTTGTGAACTGATCCAACCATTTTGTATTGCAATTTGGAATGCTGCCCAAAGGGCTATAAAACTGCCTATCTTTTGAGTTTGCAATACCACTACTAGATATGTATACCAAAGAGATTGAAGAATTTTTCTTTGATGTACAAAAATATTTATAAGTTTTTTTAAATGGAAGCAAAGAATTGCAAATTGAGGGGATATCCATCACTTGTAGAATGGCTGAATAAGTTGTGGTATTACTGTGATGTGTTATGTTACTGTTCTTTCAGAAATGATGGACAGAGTGCTCTCAGAAAAACCTGATAAGACTTATAGGAATTCATGCAAGTGAAGTGAGCAGAACCAGAAGGGCACTGTACACAGTACCAGAAATACTGTATACTGATCAACTCTCAGCAATATAATGACACCAGAAAATTCTGAAGGACTTATGATGAAAAATGTATCCATCTTCAGGGAAAGAACTAATGAAATCTGAATGCAAATAGAAGCATACTTTTTTACCTGTTTTTTGGCTCTATATTTTCTTTTGTCACATGGCTAACAAAGAAGTATTTTACATGACTGCACATGTAAAATATTTATAAAATTATTTATGCTCTCAAATATGGAGTGCAGAAGAAGAAAGGAGGAAGAGAACTTGGAACTCAAAATTTAAAAAAAAGTGACTAATATGAAAATGTTTAACATAGTTGTGTATATATATATAACCTTTATCAGATTACTCACTATCAAGAAAAAGAAGGGACAGAGAAAAATGTGGAGCTCAATATCTTTCAAAAATTGATGAAAACTCTCTTTACAAGTAATTGCAAAAAAATGAAAAATGTTACTAAGAAAAAATTAAAATGATAAAAAAAGACACAGTGAACTAAATGTAGTTCCTTTAGTGGCAAGATTTTATTAATTAGTATGCAGTTTTTACAAAACATCTGTAGACTACTATGCAATACTCTTGTGGAGAATATCTAAAACTAAAGGCTACATGATAAAATAATATAATGGATTCAGAACTGATTAGGTGGATGGGTTATTTATGGCTGAATGTCAGTGGATCAAGAGATCTCCAGTGAAGGGGCAGAAAAATCTGTGGTTAAAACAGGCTATTTAATATTTTTATTTAGCTGCCTCCCCATTCCATTCCATTTAAAATGAAAACAACAAAAAGCTAAAATGAATAGCTAACACAGAGAATAAATAACATGTTTCAAAAGGATCTTTGACAGGCCAGAGGATTGGACAAAATCTAAAAGGATTAAATTCAACAGCTATAAATAAGTTACCAAAAAAAAAAAATAGATGGAATGAAATGGTAGACATCAGTTACTCTGAAAAAGATCTGGGTAGTTTTAGGTGGAGTCAGCACTTTGACAGTACAGCCAAATTCCTGATGTGATCTCTGACCAGGTGAAGAGCACAGGTGCCCAGCCTACATGAAGTAGAGAGTGACCACCTCACCGGGCTCTCCCCTCTTCAGACCCGCTCTGGAGTAGTGTACTCAGATCTAGGGACTATGGTCTAAGAGTCTTACTTTTATCTTTTATCTATTCATATCTTCCATGTTTCCAGGCAGTCCTTGTGCAAAATCTTGCTAAGTTGAAGAATGCCTGGAGGACAGTTTGAGTGATGATGGGTCTTGAACCCATGACCTATAACAACAGAGGGAAGGATCTGGGCATGCTTAGTCTGGAGAAGAAGGAACTGTATAGGTTATAGGTGTCTGCAAACATTTGAAGGGATGTCACATGAAAGAAGGAATACACTGGTTTTCCTTGTCTCCAAAGGGCAGAACCAGAAGCATTGAGTAGAAATTTCAAAGAGATATAGTATTCAGACAAACAAACCAGCAGTCACCTGTGAAAGACTGCAGTAAGAGCTGGGATTACAAAGGTCCTGGGTGGGGACTTTGGAAGAACTAAGCAATGGCTCTCAGACCATGACAGTTGGGGAGACCACAGAATGCCCTTAGGATAAGAGAAGGCTTCCTGGTTTTGCAGGTGCCATAGAACCATAAAACCATAAAGTGGAGGTTAGCATAGGAACTCGGGGAAAGTGTGAACCATAACCCAAAAAGTGTGGGAAATCAGAGTCTAGCCCTGGCAAAGTCTTGCTTCCGACACTCATCTGAACAGATGGAAAAAAAAAACAAAGGATCTGTGTATACAAAATTGTTGTACATCTAGAGATTCCCCCGACTATAGGGGAGAATAACTTTATGGCAAGCAAAGAGAAGTTTGAAGAAAAAAAATAGGTTTTGTACAAAGACTGCCTTTAAACATGGAAGAAATGTATAGATAAAAGATCAAATTAAGACTCTAAAGGAAAGAGAAAGAATAAATAGTTTATAGAAGGAAAGAGAGAAGTTTTCCCTAAGAAACTGACCTAGAACACAAAGAGAAACCAATAAATTTCTGAGGCTGCCTGAAAAATTAGAACTAAAGTCAAGACTGAAACAAGAAAAAAAAATGTAAGCTATAAGCTATCAAATTCAACTGATTTGGGAATATGCCCAAAGGGCAATACAACTGGGCATATCCTTTTGAGATCCAGACATACTATTAGGTTTGCATCCCAACAAGATCACAAAAAAAGAGTGGGAAAGCCCACATAGTACAAAAATATAGTAGCTCTTTTTATGGTGGCAAAGAATTGGAAATTAGGGAAATGTCCATCAAAATGAGAAATGGCTGAATAAGTTGTGGTATATGAACATTATGGAATATTACTGCACTATAAGAAAACAATGAGAAGGCAGATTTCAGGAAAACCTGGAAAGACTTATATGAACTGATGCCTAGTGAATAACTTTAACAGCAATATTGTGTAATGATTAACTATGATGGACTTAGCAATACAGCAAAGAAAATTCCAAAAGACCTGCAATGGAAAATGTCATCCACATCCAGACCAAAAACTATAGAATGCAGAACAAAGCATACTATCTTCACCTTTTTAATTTTGTTTTTTGCTTTTCCCTTCTCATGGTTTTCCCTTTTTTGTTCTTATTTTTCACAGAGTGACTAATATGGAGATATATGTAGCATGATGTACATGTATAACATATAAATTATTTGCTATCCTACAGATGAAGTGGGGTGGAAAACATGGGAGGCCGAAAATTTTACAAAAATGAATGATGAAAATTATCTCTACATACAGTTGGTAAAGAATCAATAAATTACATGAAGCAAAAAACATGAATGTGATGAAATGCATGGCCACTAAGATTCCTTTAACCAACTATCAAACTCTGTGATTCTATAGGGCTGGATACTTAAATATCCTGTAATTCTTTACTTCAAAATTCGGAAAGCATTTCAGTGTAGTTTTATACTTAACTATCAGCAATGAGGAGATGATAAAGAGATTCACCTTAATGGTAGGGCAATGAAGATCAAAAACAATAATAGAATTAACTAAAAATAGAGTGTACCTAAAGACTAGTGATCTGAGTTAAAACATATATACACTAAAAAAATTGTAATTTACTCAGTGATGTCAATTTTGTTTAGAAGTTTGAAAAAAGACAGAATCCTAAGAACATAATCATGTTTGCTTTGTGAATCACTAATGTCCCAAACAAATATTCATAAATTATGTGATATATTTTCATTTTTAGGGGTATTATTTCAGTAAAGAGGTCCAAGTAAGAGTTATTAGCAAATCCAAGTGATGAGCTATGTCTAGGTCCCTGACAGTAAATGCAAGTCTCACAAATTTGGCACTTTTCTCTAAATAAAATATTCTAAATGTCTTGTGTTCATTTAGGACATTATCACACACCCAAGCTGTTTATGGTAAGGTAGGAAGACATTTTAAAAAACTCTTCAATGTTCTTATTGTCATAGTTTGAAATATTCAAATAAAGATGTTCAAATACTTACCTGAATATAATCTACTGGATTCTTTCCTTCCCCTTCCTCAGAAACAAGGGCTTTCCCTTGCTCCCTTAGATATGAGCTCATACATTCACACATTGTTTTCAAACCATTTGGCACACGGCTAAATAACTTGTACATGCAGGCAAGGTCTAGAATTAGAAAGAAAAAAATGATTACAGTAAATTTAAGGTAATATGAGTAGGGGCAGCTAGCTGGCACAGTGAATAGAACACCCGTCCTGGAATCAGGAGGACCTGAGCTCAAATCTAGCCTCAGACACTTAATAATTAACCCAAGATGTGTAAGCTTTGGCAAGTCTGCCTTGCAAAAACCAAAAACCAAAAAGATAATGAGTAAAAACACACTACTCTAAAAACTCTAAAAGACTATTGATTATTGCTGTAATTAGTGGTTTCTGTTATGATGTTCAATTATGCAATAAAAAATTCAATTAGAATTAAACACCAAATAAATAAGTCTGAATCAAACTAATTTTCTGGAAGAGTAAATTGTATGATGTATTAAATATCAAATTATGGAGAGATCTCAAAACACGAAAATTAGAAGACATGTTATAGCAAAACATTTCTTCAAAATGACATCTTCAATATTTCAGAGGAGAATCTTTTATTCTTTAATCCACTATTAATTTTAGCATTGAACTTTTGGGTTGCAATAAATATCTTATAAAAAATGAAATTTATAGTGATAATGTTTATGATAACAATTAGGGAGAAAATCAAAATGACATCAAGCTCTACAGGCATTGATGTTTTTTACTTTTGTTCATCTTTTGAAAGTCAAGTGATAAGCATGAATAATTACTTCAACTAAAGAATGTAAGATCATAGAGAAAAAGATAAGTTCTCCTGGTCTTTGCAAATCTTGTTGGAAACTCAAAAGAAAAGTTGACTTTTCAATAAACCTTAGATTAATCCCACAGATTTTTCCAAGCGAAAACCAGTCAATATTCTATACAATACCTGTATTTAAAAAAAGATTTTGTTATAATTTAGATTACTAACAAGCGAATATTTATCAGACTGGTTAATTCAGAATGAGAAACCTGTCAGCAAAATAACTTTATACTTATTTTAAAGACAGAATGGGGAAATATATTATTCAGTATAAACCAATATTTTTATGCCCACATTTAACATTAAAATACATTTTAAATTATTAAATACCATCAACTAAGTTTTTCAAAATTCTCTTAAATTGATAAATGAGAAACCTGACAGTCATGTAAACAATGGGTCTGACTTATATATACATACTAAACTAAATTTATGAAACAAAAGCATTTTGGGAAACTGGTGCCCTATTATCCTATTTTTAAGTGTATACTTAAACTAAGTTGACAGTAGCAGAAAAAAGGACCTTCTAGCACTGTTACGGTTCAGATGACTTCTTGTACCCAAGACATTGGTTTGTACTTCCAAAACATGGGATAAGTTCATTGGACCAAACATAAGGAGAAGAATCTTATTTTTCTACTGAATAATAATTATAACCATAATAATACTAATAATTATCACTTGTATAGAGCCTGCCATGAGTTTACACTCCGTGGGATCTTATCTTCACAACAAGTCTGGGAGGCAGGTACTTTTTTCATGTTCATTTTACAATGGAGAAAATGATGGTAAACAGAAGTGAAGTGACTTGCCCAGAGCCACACATCTAAGAGTTAAGGAATGGAAATGAATTCAGGTCTTTTGAATACAGATTTCCCCAATCTATCCATTGCTCTGGCAGAAAATAAAATCTGATATGAATCTTAAAAGAAAAACAAGAGCTGCTAGAAGCTGGAGTGAAGGAGAGCATTTGAGGCATGAGAGTAAACAAGGGCAAGAATACCAAGAAAGGATCATAAATATTAGAGCTAAAAGAATTCTTGGAGGTCACTGAGTCCCAATGATGGGAAGTGACATGGCCAGGAACATAGTAACATAAAAAGTCTACAAGACTACCTCTCAATTACAGTATTTGGTACCTATCTGTTGTTTTTTTTCTCCCCAAAATGCCTTATATACATTCTCCTTCACTCTACCCACAGAATTACCACCCTACTTACCTCTCACCTAAATTGCTGCAACAACTTTAGCACTTGAGGCAATTTCTTTTTCAGATAAGATAGATCATTTCTCCATGAATCCTTTATCTTTTTCTTACACCATAGGTGTTTTGGATAGGATATCCCTAAAACTATGCCCTAATTCCTTTAGTAAAATAGGGAGTATAGAAAATGATTCTTAACAATTCTGACAGAAGAATGAGTATCAGATAGTTGTGTTACTTGTAAGTTTTATTATTAATTACATTATTAATTTTAAAACAAATTTAGACAATGCAAATTTCTCTCTTTTAACAATCTCTGTAGCCTTCAAAGTCATTCTTCTAGGAAAATAAGGCCAAAAATAAATAGTATGATATAGTTGTAGGAGACTTGGAACTGTCTTATATTTCACACTTCTAAAATCTGACAATCTAAATATGAATGTCAATAATTTAGTTAATCTCCAAAGAGTCGAGCATTTAACTTTTCTCTCAAATCTTAGAGTTTCTGATTGTTCTTTCCAAGGTCTTCAATATAAATTAAAATTTTAAGAAATCCTCCTCCTAGAGACTAAACCCCAAAGTTACGTTTGACCACATTCATACTGAAATCATATGAAACTTCCTGGAAAAAAAATATGCTTCAATTTCTAAATTATCACAAAACAGAAGCTGAAGAACTTGGAAAAAAACAGTATCTACAATAACTTGTTTTAAAATTTGTAGAAAAACTGTCCTGGCACTCATTTTTTTTTTCTCTGTCAAGAGGGAACTCAAATGAAGGACAGAAAAGGGAGAGAAAAAGAAGGAAGGCAGGAGATTATAAAGTTTTTCTAAGACAAGTCTAAGAGGCAGACACCCAGAAGCACAATCAAGTATTTAAGTTCAATAAGAGAAATTCCACCCAGAAGAGAACCTCCATCAATATTTGAAAAACCACAATTACTTTCAAAAACTCATAAAATTTAAAGAACCAAATAACACTTCAATACTTTTAAAACATACCTTCTGTCTTTCCATTTTTCAACATATGCACAAGTCCGGAATTCTCCATTTCTACTATGGTCTTCATATGTTTGGAAATTAGTTCTCTTTCAACAACCTTCACAATCGGCTCCTCAGTTGATTTGTCCAGGCAGTGCATCACTCGTTCTATTTCTTCATTAATTCTTGCCTCTACTTTCTTTATATAAACTGAAGCACTGTTTTCAGCTAAAAATTTCTGACTTTCCATCTGTAATTTAAAAAAACCCATGCTTTTTACATGTAGAAGATATTCGGGTATACTGTGTTTTTCTTTTGACCTCCATACTCTTGGCTACAAGACGATATCTTAAAAATGTATAATGGGGCGGCTAGGTGGCCCAGTGGATACAGCACTGGCCCTGGAGTCAGGAGTACCTGAGTTCAAATCCGGCCACAGACATTTAATAATTACCTAGCTGTGTGGCCTAGGGCAAGCCACTTAACCCGTTGCAAAAAAAAACAAAAAACAAAAAAACACCCTAAAAAAAAGTATAATAAACATTTTGTGTAGGTTGTTGAAGGAATCCAATTATGACAATTCTTTTAAAAATAATCTATTCTGTAGATGAAATGGTGCTCCTTAACAAAAGAACATACCTTAGAAGGTGAATTAGTCTAGCTACCTAAAACCAACCCTACAGAGAGTTCTGCTTGTGGCTTATTAAAACTTTCTAATTCTAATCTGATCAACATTAAGGAAAGTATGAAAAATATTGACAGATGAGAAAGTATCTACACAAATCTATAAAGAAAACCTCTCCTCAATATATCTTATTTAAAAAGTCCAAGAACTTCAGACATTTGTAAGGAACAGCTGAATTCCTCAAGTTGTCATTTAGCACCTCTTGTAAAACTTTTGTCACAGTCCAGAAAAGTAATTTTCATTATAAAATAATTGTGCTAATAGCTGCAATTTATTCTGGAATATGGTTTTACAAAAGTACATTTCAACTAAAGTGAAAACTAAAAGAAATAATCATTAAAATGTTTTGTGCTACTTGCTACATTGTTAGATTAAAAAAAAGTTTTTATTTACTCCTAACTATGTAAACTATTTGCTTGTGGACACATTTTCAGAGCAATTATTTACCCAATATTAATTTACCTGGAAGAATTCTGCAGACATCTCCAAAAATGGAGCTTCAAAATCTTCTTCATATACAGATCTTCCTTCAAGACCTAGAATCATTAACATCTGGCAAGCATTTCTTATTGCACCTCTGTGAAAAGAAATTTAATATTTTAGTTAACAGATAGCAATGGACATTTAAAAATGATTAAAACACTGAAAAATGATTTAAACTATATTAAATTCTCAAAACTTTTGATTTAACAGTCTACCACAAGTTACTTATTCTTAGAAGTTTTGTTATAAAATAAATTCTTAATTAATCAGCAAATGTTTTGGTGTGTGGTAGGGATGATACAAAGACAAAAAGATAAAAGGAATAAAAATTGCATATGTACTCAAAGAGCCTCCATAAGAGGATATCCAATGTACAAAGAACATATACTAGTTCTAAACACTGTGTTGTCAGAAACAACTATTAAAAAAAAAAAGAGGAACTTGACCAAAAAAAAAACTCTATTGCCTCTCAGACTGCTTCAGGTCAATCTTGACCACAGCACTGAAGCCTAAGGGTCTTGTACTTTACAAATCTACAACAAAAAGCTGCTCAGCTTTCAAACACCATCTTGCAAGGTTCATGCCACTGGAGTCATAGAACAAATGCAATAATACAAGGCAGCCAGGGGGCACCATATTGTATAGAGTGCCAGGCCTGGAGTCAGGAAGACCTGAATTCAAATATGACTTCTGGATGTGTGACCCTAGGCAAAGCACTTGGCACTTTCCTGTCTCAATTTCCTCAAATGAAAACTGTGGATAAAGGTGACACTTGCTTCCCAAAGTTTTTGTTAGGATAAAAATGAAACTATTTTTCAAGCAAACCTTACAGAGCTACATTAGGTGATATTATTGCCAGAAATTAAAGAAAAAATTATGAATTTTATTAAAAATGTAAAAAACTATGGGGCAGCTAGGTGGCACAGTAGATAAGAGCACTGGCCCTGGAGTCAGGAGTACCTGAGTTCAAATCTGGCCTCAGACACTTAATAATTACCTAAGTGTGTGGCCTTGGGCAAGCCACTGAACCCCACTGCCTTGCAAAAACCTAAAAAAAAAAAAAAAGTAAAAACTGAAACAATGACTTCAAGGCTCAATTTTTTAAAAGTCTGAGAAAAAAGATGAAATAATACAAAGTTAATATGAATTTCTCTCATGAAAAAGGTCAAGAGAACAAACTATTATTTAGAACGGGTTAAGAAAAGTATGAGAATGAAACAGTATGAAGGGTAAAGATAGAACACAACTGTCTACATTTCTATTAAATAAGTTTATTTACCAAAATGTATTAATGATGTCTAAAGTTAATTGTAGCAATAAACATAAATCATACCTGTCTACAACTTCTCCTTTTCTCTCTCTTGCAATCATGTCCAACAGAGTTTGCCTGAGGTGATCTCTAATACACCCATATCGTACAACTTGATCTCGAAAAATAATTAATCCCAAATTGTAGACATTCTCCACATTATTTTGCTGAACATAGACACGGTCCTGCAATTTAAAATGAAAATAAACAAACATAAATGTAATGTTTAATTTCCCCAAATCAGTACAAATAAATAAAATTCCTTTCAATTTAGGTAAAAATAGGCTATTTTGTTGTATTCAAAAATTATAAAAAAAATTGCTTTAATTATCTAAAAGTTACCCATAAAAGTTATCTTGGACATCAATAAAAGGCAACCTAGTTGATTCTACTATGTTAACAAAACTCAGGGAATCTTGGAGATGGAAGGGACTCTAGAGGCTATCTGCTCACTTCATCTACCTCTCCTGTAAGAAGACATTTTGTGAAGTGGAACAATTCCGATCCTGTTGACAAACCTTTTTACTTTCAAACATCTCCCTAGGTTAACAAACTTTTCTTTCTGTTAATCTGTGGGCTTCTCCCCTTTGCTCACAAATTCTGCTGAGGATAATTAAACAAGCCGAATCCCTCCTCTTCATTAGTTTTTGAAATATCTGAAAGCAATTAGGACATTTCCCATTCCATAGGCTAAATCTTCAACTGAGTGTTATGTGGCCCTAAAGGAAAATTTAATAAATGTCTGTTAATGGATGATTTCAGCTTTTGGCCATCTTGGTTTTCCTCTGGACATTCTTTAATCAAACATCATCCTAAATCATGATACTGAATATAGTCATACATATAAAGTTCCACCAGAGTAATGGATCTCTCACTTCTCTAGTTATACAATAAATCTTTAAGAGGAGAAAATTTCTTTTGTTGTGGGACTACTAGGTAATGTTATTGGCTCATTGAGCTTATATTACATCAATACTCTTAGCTCTGATTTTCACTGTGAAAACTTCTATCAGATGTGCCCCTCACATATCATGTATTTGTGAAAGTGGTCTTTGGACCTCACTACAGTTACTATTAAACTTTTATCCAATAGTTTACCTCTCAATATTTTGGTAGTTTCAGTTTCTATCATCCAATTATATATTGGATATCTCTCTTGGCTTTGCATTTTCTGCAAATCTGACAAATCAGCAATATCTTATCTAAGGCACTGATAAAAAATTTGGCGCAATCCTCCTCCCGAGCTGACATCAGATTTTAGGGGCTTTGGGTCCAGTCAGTCAACTAAGTTCAATATTCAAGACCTTTGCAACTAGAAAATACCACTAATTTACTAATTGCAAGGACCTAGATTTTTAAGAAAAATAATAGCATTATCTTTTATTAGAATAAAAGAAACTGTGCCCCCAAATTGAGAAATGGATTACTCTATTAAATGGATATGATGAAATAAACTCATATCCTGATAAAAACAAATGAAGAATTTGAGATGTTAACTGTGTTAAAAGTGAACGTGAATAAAGTTAAACCAAACAATGGTTACAAGGATCCAAATTAAGACACCACTAAAATAGAACTCAAGTAAAATTCGATGGATGCTGTTAATAGCAAATTATTCACCTTAAAGCATAAGTCATTTCCTTCAGTTAGAAATTTTAACTATAAAAGTGCAAATTGACGCATACTATTAGTTGCAATCACATCAGAAGCAGCTTTGCTTAACTTTAGAGGGAATTTTTTGGAGGATTACTATTTGGATATTTATTTTTTGGGATGTTTGTGGTAACAAGACTAAATTTCCTAAGTTTTAAAAATAAAATCTAGAGGGGTGGTGTAGTGGATAAAAGCACTGGCCTTGGAGTCAGGAGTACCTGGGTTCAAATCCAGTCTCAGAAACTTAATAATTACTTAGCTGTGTGGCCTTGGGCAAGCCACTTAAGCCCATTTGCTTTGCAAAAACCTAAAAAAAAAAAAAATCTAGAAAAATAATAGCTTTCATTTTTCTGAACTTTAGGTCTAATAATCTGAGTCAAGAAGCATTAGATTGGCACTATCCTTAATGAATCTATGTTCATTCTCTAATCATGGTTTTATTCTCTAAATTATCACTAAGTCATTTCTTTAAAAATATACTCTAGGGGCGGCTAGGTGGCGTAGTGGATAAAGCACCGGCCTTGGAGTCAGGAGTACCTGGGTTCAAATCTGGTCTCAGACACTTAATAATTACCTAGCTATGTGGCCTTGGGCAAGCCACTTAACCCCGTCTGCCTTGCAAAAATCTAAAAAAAAAAAAAAAAAAAAAAAAATACTCTAAAATTCTGCCAAGAGATTTTAGATCTTTGTTGTTCTTTCTTTTCCTTTGCAGTTTCAATCCATTCTCAGCATTAACACTCCTGAGTTTTCCTAAAGAACTCTATGATTCTTGGGGGCGGCTAGGTGGCACAGTGGATAAAGCACTGGCTCTGGAGTCAGGAGTACCTGGGTTCAAATCCGGTCTCAGACACTTAATAATGACCTAGCTGTGTGGCCTGGGGCAAGCCACTTAACCCCACTGCCTAGCAAAAACTTAAAAACCAACAAAAGAACTGTATGATCTTTTGTATTCATCTCCCATTACTTGTGTTTTGCTTCCATCTTCTGCACAAATCTTCTAAAAATCACATTTGGTTGATTAATTCACCGCATAATTAGTATCTTCAGGTAACTCCATTTTTCTTCCACATCACAAGTATTTATTTTTGTGTCTTCATTTTTCTGACCTATCCATCCCTCTACATTGACTTTCTCCCTACAACTTAAAGTCAGAGGACCCTATGGTCTGAAAGCAAGCTCACCTAAACACACAAGTTCATAGGATTCCTTTGACTCCAGCAATCCAAGAAACAAAACAAAAAAAGATAACAACTCATATAAGCTTCCTTCCAACATGATTAAATTAGAGAAGTGGAATGGGCAATAAAGTTAGTAACAGTCACAGATTTTACAGTATCATATTTATTTAACTGTTAAGATTTTAAATGCGAGCCTATAAAACAGCAATCAACAAATCAAACTACTAAAGGAGCCGAACTGTTATCAATATTGCCCTTCTGATTATAAAGAGCTAGAAACCAGAAATCACAGAACTGAGTTTCCTAATGTCCTTAAAGACAGTAATACTTTATGGATTACTTGGTTACCTTCTCTCATAACTTATGAACAGGAAAAATTCATCATGAAGATCACAGGATATCATTAGTTTAGAGATCTCAAGGACATCAGGGGTTACTTTTGTAAAATCTCCTCAATTCTATAGATGTAAAGATTGAGGATTGGACAGATTTAAGGGCCAGGTTCATTCATGATAGGAATCCAGCTCCTCTATCCAAATCTAGCAGTCAGAAGCTAATTCAGAAACAGAGGCAATGCTGTTTCCACTATACCATACTGTATCCTATATGATAGAAATAAAAAAAAAATCTGGATAGCCTAGAACAGTGATAGAATCTAGTTAAAGTTAAAAGGAATATAAATCATTTATGTGGGTTAAATAAATATTTGACCCTGGGCAAGTCCCTTAATCCCAAATGCCTTGCAAATAAAAAGAAGTGCATAATAGCTTCCCCCATATTCTATGTTCTCAGGCAAAAACCAAACTAGGGAATTGTGATCAGTCTGGTATATCACATTTTAAGGACATATATAAACAGAATAAATATTCAAGAAAGTAAGTCAGGATAGTGAAAAATAACTAACTTCAGGCCATATGAAGACTAGTGGAAGGTACCAGGAAATCTAACTGCCTATTATTTATAGCTGATTATTATATTAATGACCCATAGCTTATTCATTCATTCCCCAAATAATAGATATTTACTTTGATTCCAGTTTTTTGCTAACCCAAGAAGTATTATTATGAATATTTTGGTTTATGTAGTACTTTTCTGTCTTTGACCCCCTTGGTATATTTGCCTTTGGGGATAAACTCTAGGTTAAAAGATATGGATAGTTTAGCCACATTTTAATACAATTCCAAACTGCTTTCTAGAAATGGCTAGATCAATTCACAGTTCCATTGAAGCATATTAGTTTACCTTCTTTTTCCATTTTCTGCAACGTATTTCCATATTTTGTCATCTTTTCCAATTTTCTTGGTGTAAGGTGAAACCTCAAAGATGTTTTGATTTATATTTTCTTATTGGTAATTTTAAAAACTCTTTCAACATTTTCTTATATTGGTACAACTCAATCACAGACAACGATAATCTCTCCAAATATTTAGCCATAATGAATAACTAATTGGCTATGCTAAGTTCTGTTGTAAGAATTTTATTTAAAAGTTCGATATTAATATTGAGTGATTTGGTCAATAGCTTTATTTGTTTTATTCCTTCCTGGTTTGTGGTTTTAGGACCACATTTGTTTTCATACAGGGTTTTATGGCTGAAAATTTATACAGAATCCGAGTACAGTGGATGTAGACAATGTCCCTTTTCTTTAGTGGTTTACCCAGGATCACGTAGCCTTTAAATGTCTGAAGAAGTTCAAATACAAATTTTCCATGGACGTTACTATTCACTATTCTATCCTGCATCCCTAATTAATTGCATTCTAAATGTTAGAAATAGTTAGGAATGACAGATGTCCCTGTTGTTTTCAGGGGGTTTCTTGGGAGTCAGATGAGCTTTGAATGTTCAAAGATGACTTAGCAGAAAACAAAAAGATGATCACTTGCAATACATTATCACCCACAATGTTTTCAACTCTTCAGTTTTAATTGTAGCAAAGAATATAATGCGTAGGAAATAAATATCTATTGTGAACTTTTTATTTGCTCTTGAAAATAAATTTGACAATATTAATCTCTCTATAAATCTATCTAAATTGGGGAAATTTTCCTTTAGTAGCTATTTATGAACTATTCCATTCCATCTCCTGAGTTTAGGATAAAAACCTTTCATATTTTAATAATCTGACATTGTGCATTTTTAATAATTTCTTTAAAATTTATGGTTTTGCTATATAATTCTTTTCTTTTGCATGTAATAAATTCCAGCTTTTTTGGTATTTGATTTCCCTTTTTCTTTTAATCAGGGTTATCCAAAATAAAGACTGCATTGTGAATTTTAAGTAGCCCGTCTGTGAGTTTTAATTTTCATGAGCAAAAAAATAAAATAAATAATCTCATTGATGTTAATTTTCTTTAAGCAGATTATGGAGGGCAGCATATCGCCTAGGATTTTCAATCTGTGGAATGCATCCCATCTATATGATGCAGACAAGTCAGGATGCAGCTTACCTTTATACTGGTGTGTTGTCGCTATATTGTCTTGTGTTTGCTCTCATGCCTTCACCTGTCATACTGATGACATGTGTTCCCTCACTTTCTAAGAAATTAAAAATACCGTGACCTTTTGAACCACTTTCTAAACCCAACTAAGGTGAGACTACAAATTAACTATCATATTAATGAACTGTATTTTTTATTCTGGGTGAGGCTGTCTAATAAATATTTTATTTTAATGCAGTATTAAGGTAACCTAAGATTAGACAGCCCTGTTTTAAATGATAATTGGTGCTTTATCAATTTTGTTATTCTCTTCAAGGATCCAACTTTTACCTTTGTTTATAATTTCTAAGGATTTTTTACTTTACATTTTATCTATTTCTCAATTAGTATAGAAGAGAGAAGTGACTTTGTCTTTTGTTGATAATGATGCTTATTTACCTGTCATTTGTTTCTACTGTATAAGGTGTTAAGATGTCAAATATTGTAGCTCACCTGTGCAGGGTTTTTTTGTTGTTTGTTTGGGGCAGGAAAGCTTCAAATTATTCTTTTATTTGTCTTAGGTCCATCTTTCTTCAGTCATGATTGAACTTGGTAGGGAAGGACATGTGATTTTTGGTTAGAGTTTGAGCTCTTTGATATTAATATATTTTCCCCATTCTCAAAGATTTCTTATTATTGAAGAATGCCTTTCAGTTCAATCAACAAACACTGCTTAAGTACCTTTCTGTTCTCAGACACTGTTTTCTTTTGGCTATTTGAAAAATGTATTATCTATTCTGAAAATTCTAATCTCAAGAGTAGAGGTTTGGTGGCACAGCATGGATTCTAAGGTTCTCAGCAGTTTTCCAGTATTACTGTGCTGCAGTAATGCAATTTGCAACTAGATAAAAACAAATCAGCATTTTGTACCTCTTGGAGTGCAAAAGAGTTTAGGCCAAGTCACTGCCATAAGGGAAACAACAAGGAACACAACCATATCCTGAAGCCCAGAAGGCCTAGCACACAGAGGAAGGAAGGGAGAAATGGAATGGAGTATATATTTATTACAGTGCCTTGTACTGGGAAGAGTTAGGCTGTGGTGGGAATACTGAATGGAGTCTCTTAAGTTCTTCAATGTTTCATGGATTATTTTAAAATCAATGTAGTTCTTTCCTTGTTTTAAAGATTTGGTTTCCATGATTCTGTATCTGGTATAAAACTTCTTTTTCCGAAATTCTGGTACGGAGGATGTTTGAGGGAAACAACTACTTCACTGTCTTACTTTTTTTTCCCCCCAGTAAGAAATCTGAAAGGCATTAAGACATGGAAAGTGCTAAACATGAGAACAAAAACAAAGCTGAACATGTCTTAACAGAAAATGAGTGGTCATCAAAGTGAAAGTCTTTTCATAATCATTTCTATGGGCATATAGATGTTTCTTGTAGAGTCAAAATCGAAATAAACACCAAATTAGAAGTATCAAGTGAGATGAAGGGATAGTATAAAATTACAACAGCTTCAACCTGAACCAGTTAAATGTGTTATCGATGCTCAAAAATGGGAAATGAAACAATAAGACACCGACAAAGTATCACCATTTCTCACAGAAGTTTAATTAATGTTGGGCACCAATCATAACAAGGTGCCCAAAGGAGTCCAGAAACACAAATTCTTAGCTTGGGCAGTGGAGAGAAATTTATTTACAAAAGCTTAGTTTGGGATCCAATGAAACCACAACGGGGGGGGGGGGGGGTGGTGAAAAAAAATTGAAACGATTACTATAAGAAATTATTTTATTTATCAGTGGCAATATAATCACTATATTTTAACAGTTCAATTTCTGATTTGCTAAATGAAGAAACAAAAAATGATACTAAAGAAGATAAGAGCAGTTGGACTAGATCAGGTAAATAGAAGGATATCTTTACTTGGAGGTGACAATTTGGAGAATACTAGAAAACTGATTCTTAAGATAAATGAAAGAGATAAACACACTGGAGGGGAAAAAAAGAGTAGTATTATTATCCAAAACTATAACTACAAAACCATCAATATATGTCAAATCATTAATCCATTTTCTCATCTTTATAAGAATGATTTACACATGGCTTTCTTGATAAAAACATGAGAAGGAAATAGACAGGCTTTCAAACAATTTTCTAAGAAGCTAGGTATAGTTGATAGCATGCTGGACTTAGGAGTCAAGAAGACTTGAGTTCAAATCCTACCTCAGACACCAGCAGTGTGACTCTGGGCAAGTCACTTAACCTCTCTCAGCCTCAGTTCCCTCATCTGTAAAATGAGGATAATAATAACACTTACCTCACAGGGTTTTTGTGAGGATCACATGAGATAATGTATGTAAAGTGCTTTGCAAACCTTATAGCACTATATTAATGTTACCTCTTATTACTACAGTAGATTAAAATTGTATAATTACATAAAATACATGGAATCTAAGATTCTTCTGTTTACTTACACATTTTAGAGGATAAAAAAATAAAACCTTTAAGTCTTTCCTTCAGCAAGGTATGTCCTATACCTGTTAAAAATCATTCACAATTCCCTGATAGACAAAAGCAGTGACAACTGTTTCATAATCAACTCACTGTTTAACAGCAATTGAAGATGGAAACCCACCAAATCTCTGTCATTACAACAGAGAATATACACTGAAGAATCCAAGAAAGAGGGAATTCCCTATTAAGGGTTCTAACTTTGATTTCAGAGAATTCATGAATTTAGAGTAGAAACAAATAACAAATACTTCTTCATTTTCATCAATTTTTATCTCCTTAGTAATCATATGTATTTTATGGATTTAAGAAAATTGTATTGAGAGGGGGCCAAGAGGCTTCCTGAGATGATCAAAGGGATCCATGAGACACACAGAAAAGGTTTAGAAATCATGCCATAGATGTTGAGGTCCTCCAGAAGCCAAATACAAATGACACTGCATAGATCATATAAAGCAAAAAATACTGAAGAGTCTCCTAAATAAACTCACAATTGTAAAAAAGTTCACCATAACAACTCACACAAGAACAACCAAGTGGATGAAGAAAGTTTATTATTCAGGATATAATATGCAGTAGTATGGATATGAACTAGTTCATCAGTACTTCTATCTTTAGACAGATACAACAGATGGATAATGAGCTAATCACAGAAGGAAAAGGGGGCTGTATTGCTTCAGAGAAACTGTACAATCCTTTTAAATATCTCCAGCTGCTTTCTAAGTGCACAACAACCCACAGTCCCACATAAATACTTTGCCAGTGACTCTGTGCATCTGTAATTCATCTAACATCAAAATCATTTCAAAATGGCAATTATGGGAAAAAAAGAATGACAATTATAGATAATCCATAGGACAATGGAGAAACTCATGACAAGTATTTTGCTAATAATAGAAGGTACATAATTAGAGATATATAAACTATACCATTTGGAAGATTATTATTGGAAAAGGGAGATGGGCTGGTCATATACACAAGGACTAGAGAGTAAAAGATGGATAGCCTGCTAGCTCACATTCAAGGTCTTAAAAAGGGCAGCTCCCAGACTGCTAAGAGGCCCTCAATGGAGTATGTATGGGACAGCTATGACAAGAGCTGCAGAGGACAAGAAGGTACGGACTAAGGTTACATCCTCAATCAATGGAATTAAAAAATTTACTGAAGAGACTAAGTCTGTTATAGAAGATAATCTTTAAAAATTAAAAAGAAATGAAATACAACATTCCAAAAAAAAAAAAGAAAAAACACAAATGACACATATGAGAACTATTATCACACACTTCAATGCATTACACTTTGCAAACTGGAATTCCTACTCTTGGATGTAACAATGGAAAAGAAATGTGGCCCCATAGAGTTTTAATGAAAATCATTAAATACTTCTGATTACTTAACAGTAAACAGACAAAGATTATAATACCCTACTGGCTATGTAATTTGAATACATACACAGAATTCTTGCTGAGATGATTATAGGTCTATGTCACTCCACAGAACAAAACTGTCCTTCAAATGCTGGTTTGTAAAGCACAATCCAAAAATCTAAACCATGTGAACATAAATGTTCGAACAAATGAAAACCCTCAGCTCAAACTAAATACAAAATCTGCCATGAGGCAGAGATGTAGGTGCTCCCATTGTGCCAAGACCTCTTCTCAATGCTGGGCAGAGAAATACAGATCAGGGAACTTTCATTAAAATGGCATAGAGGGGATCTGGAATGGGATGGAGGACACTACCAACAGCAGTGCCTTGGAGCAAAACAAGTGGAACCTCAGGCAGAGAGTTCCCTAGGCAGGCAGTGAAGCAGCTGAGGAGGAGATGGAGGGTTCAGGCATGAATGTTTAGAAAACTTCACCAGAAGATTTCTTTAAATAGTAGACTGTTCAAGTTTCAAAAATTTTATTTTATTGTAAACTGGGATGGACCGGGGGGGGGGGGGGGGGCGTCAAATGGCTAGGAAGTGACTATCTCCCTTTAAGACCTTTAGCTAGTCATTTGCTTTCTTCTCTAGGTCTGAAGAACATTTAGATGTTATACAAAACCAGTTCTAAAAATTCTCTAACTCTATGCTCTTTCTAACCATGCATAAGCAACTGGTTTTTTTTTTAGGTTTTTTGCAAGGCAAATGGGGTTAAGTGGCTTGCCCAAGGCCACACAGCTAGGTAATTATTAAGTGTCTGAGACAGGATTTGAACCCAGGTACTCCTGACTCCCAGGACTGGTGCTTTATCCACTGTGCCACCTAGCTGCCCCTGCATAAGCAATTCTTAAACAGAATTCTGCACATATTTATCCCACTAAATAGTACCAACACTTGCTAGACATGAACTCCTCCAAAAAATATATGGTAATTAAAATGGTCAAGTAGATCAGTGCATCTAGTCAATCTTTTCTTTCTCAAATTCAAATAAGCTTCCATGGCAATCTGTTCCTGGATCATTCCTAATTTCATTAAAGATGAATACCATCAGAATGGTAATTGGGCAAACTCACATTTCGGGAGCCCTGATGTTTAAAAGAGCTTTCACATTTTCTTTTATTCTGTCTCACTTCCTTGAAATAACTCCATTTGATCAATCTAGAAAAGGTGCTGTACATAACTTTTAACTTTTCACAGCAGTTTTTCTAAATATCCCTCAAACTTTCCATGATCCCCCTCTTCCCTTTCTCTTAGCTAAGAACTTTGCCTCATGTACCACTGAAAAAGCAGAAGCCATTTCCTCAAAGCTCTTCCTTATTCCCTCTTCTCCACTTCATATCACGAGATAGGTATCTTAGGCTACTATTTCCTTTGTGTCTGTTTACATTAAAAGATGGTCCATCTCCTTGGCAAGGTGAAGTTCTCTAAATGTAAAAGTTCATCCATTTTATCTTGTCTTTTTCACAGCTCTCTCCCCCTCTCACTTATTTTCAATTTCTACTGGCTGCTTCCCTGCTATCTCCAAACATGCCCATACCTTTCTGAGTACCCTCCCCCCCAATCCTTAAAAAATTCCCCATCGTTTGATCCATTCATCTTGCTAGTTAGCCCTTTTGTGACTGAACTCCATAAGGAGGTCTGTAATCAGTACCTCCAACTTCCTTTCCTAAACCTTCTGCAATCTGGCTTCTAAAGTTATCATTCAGCTGAAACTTTTCTCCAGTAACTATATACATGTGTGTGTGTGTGTGTGTGTGTGTGTGTGAATGAATAAAAATGTGTTAAAGTTAGACTGTGATGAGGACAAAGAAAGTATTTACAAGAAAATTTTTGGAAAGATAACTTTCAGCTGAGGACTGGTAAGGGGAAAAATAAATTAGTGAAGATTTTATTCATGGAGGCAATACTCAAGATGCGTCTCGAAGGAAAGGATCAACCATTGTTAATAAAGAAATTCATACAGGCATCAAAAGTGATAATTTGGTTCAGATAGAATGGCATATGGGACAACTAGGTGGCACAGCTTTCCAAATTCAAGTCTTAGAGAAAAAAAGATGAGTTTAATTTTGGAAATGTTGAATATGAGAAACTGACCATCCAGGTGACGATATTTATCTCAGGTGGCTGAAAATTGAAGAGAAAAGTTCCAAAAGGGTGGGATTATATACATATGGAGATTATCTGTGTATAATATATTAGAAGTTATGGAAGTGGGTACAATCACAAGGGAGAGAAGACAGAGATAAGACCTGAGAATATAACTTTGCTAGTATATTCATTAATTCCAACAAGAATTTTACTATATATCTTCTGAAAATCAGAGAAGAGACAAATAAAAAAAATTGAAATGACAAAAAAATCCACTAGGAGTAATTGCTTGAAAATGCAAGCAAGATAGACTAAATAACTTGTTTATACCAAAAATAAATAAATAAATAAAAATCCCCAACAAATGAAGAAAACAGGGAAATTATTACAAACTAATCTGCCTAGTAATAAATCAACAAAACTGATGGCTTAAAGGAATATTTATAAAAAACATTAATGGACCAAGAGCTATGCTAGGGATACAAAGACAAGAACGAATAAGTTCAGGGAAAGAAACTGATATTCTAACTAGAGAATCAAATACAAAAGGTATACAAAGCAAGTTTTACTGGGGCACCTGGAAGGGATCAGGAAAAAGTCCTTTAGAAGGTGGCAGTTGAATTGAGACTAGAGATTGTTACAGATTTTATGAGGTGAAGGTAAGGGAGGCAATGCATTCCAAGTGAACCACTTGGGCAGACATAAGTGTCTACACAATAGTGACTGGAGATGGGAAACAATGTCGATATATTCTCAGAGATGTGATAAAGGAATGGAGTTTAGATTGGGGATAGATACAAAGAGGTAGGTAGAGTAATCAGAGAAATCATAGTTCAATCCTCGGGAAGTCACGTCTTCACCAAGAAACCAGAGAGCTAAGATAAGGCCCAGAAGGGAGTGCTGGGGTACACCAGCATAGGGAGGACAGCTTGAATGATGACCCAAAAAAATTGACTGAACAAAAGTGAGTGGCCAGGCATGGTGTGTTTGTCTGGTTTTCCAAAAGGACTGTGAGATTATGAGATGTCTTAACTAGCACAAAAACTGGGATTGAAGTGAGACAGAGTTGCAGAGTCCTCAGCCTCCTCTCTTCCAGTGTCACATCAGGATGACTGGTGCAAGCCAAGGATACAGTGGATGACTACGGCATCTTCCATGTCTGACCAAGCTCTAAGCACTCTACAGTGACTGCTTCAGCCACATTCCTGATCACTGCAACAAATCATTCTCATTCACTCATTCTGCTGGGGGATGTCTTCATGTTCTTGGTGTAGACATATCCCCCTAATTTATCAATAGGTTTGAGGTCCATCAATCACCTTCAACCTAGTTTGGCCTGTCTGCTGAGATAGATGATCAGGGTGTGGCTGTTGCATATGCCACAGGTTCTTGGAGCCACAGGTGAGATATGGATGAATCAGGTAGACACCCAAAGGTGACTGAGTAGCCCTAAAAAGGGTTCAGAAAGCCCTCACACCAGAGGAAGTAGTACATCTGAACACTCCATACACCCCTGGTCAGACATGTAGGAGAACCAGGAAAGAACAACATCACAAAAACTCAAGAGAATAGAGAGAATGCAGAAGCAGGGAGGAGGATGATCAAATTGTGTCAAATGTTGCATAGGTCAAGAAGGATTATAACATTTGGCAATTTAATTTTGCCATTCCTGGAGAGGGAAGGTTTGGTTAAGTCAAGAGGTCAGGAGTCAAGACTCCAACAAGTGGAAAAGTGAATGGGAGTAGAGAAATTTGAGACAGTGAGCCTATTTTTTCCTTACCTAGGAGTTTGGTTGTGAAAGAGAGAAGAGATGTGTATGATAGTAATGTGAAGGGAAGGTAGATTTGGGAGAATGAGCTAAGTGACAATACTGCTGGAGAATACAAAAAGTGATGGAACAAGATTTAGTCTTAGTGAGAAGAAAAGCTACCTTTTCTTCCAAGACTAGAGGAAGAGGGGAAGGAGGTTTGAAGTGTAGAATGGGCAAGGAAAAATATGCTCAGAATGTCAACACAGAGTCTAGTCACAGCAATTGGGTTCATTACAAATTTATGTTATATAATCTCAAATTGCTGCATACACACCCTTTTACTCTTCCCTGATTAGCGGTTTATTCACCTACTGTAAATTTTTACTTCTCTCTTTAAATCTTCTATGGTACCATGTCCCCCCTCTAGACCTTTTATGAAATTTTTCACTAAAATATTTGACAAGCTCTTCTGTTGAAAGCAAGGGAGGAAGAGTTGAGCAGACTACTGCCTGAAGACATAAGTTTTAGAATAGGTACTAAGGGAAATGAGAAAGAAAATCAATCAGGGTCAAAGACAGGTATTTCTCTGATAGTGGCTATATTGTATTTTTACAATTTCATAACTTCTCTGTATAATTCCATCCTTACTATCACAAATAAGAACAGATTCATGCTCTTCATTTATGGTTTTCTTTGTCTGAGCAAAGATCACTGGCAGGTGGAGAAGGATGAAGAAAAGAAAAACTTATAACAATAAATGGAAATTAATATACTTTTCTGTTGCATTTTAATAGTGGAAGTCAATATGGTTAAAAAGTCCTGAAAGAAAGCTAGTTTGCCTGACTCTAATGTACAGACAAAGAACTTAATGGTTACTATTTGATTAGATAAGTCTGCATTTATATTTAATAAAGATCTAATAATTTGTCTTCTAAACTAGGATGAATTCATTTTAATAATACAAGAAGGACCAGAGATTTGCCAGCTTTATAGTAGAATTTCCTCCTTCAAAAGGATCAAAACAAGTCTATGACTTAGTAGTAAGTCCTAAATAATTGTCCAAATAACAGAGAAGTTACAAGGATTGGATACTAAACAACACTTAAGTTTTGTAAAGTATGATGGATAGAGTGCTGGTTTTAGAAGCAGAAAGACAGGTGCAGCTAGGTGGCACAGTGGATAAGAGCACCAGACCTGGAGTCAGGAGGACTGAGTTCAAATATGACCTCAGACTAGTTGTGTGACCTTGGGCAAATCACTGAACCCAAATGACCTCACCAAAAAAAAAAAAAGAATCAGAAAGACAAGGGTTCAAATCTTACTCCTTTTATTACCTACACCAATGGTAAGGCACTTAACCTTTGTAAAGTTATGTTTCATCTATAAAATAGTAGTAGTATACTACAGTGTCTATCTCAGGTTTTTAGAAGGTTCAAGAAGCCAGTCTATGTAGATTCTTTTCCAAGTGCCATATAAATGTCAGATATTTTAAAATTATACATCCAGTTGGGTAGTAATGAGGCCTGATGAACAAGTATTCCTATCATTACCACGAACTCCAACACAATTGAATTCTATGGTATATAGATAAGGGTATCATGTCCAGCTTTGAGATAATTCATCACATAGAAAATTTATGTGTGTATAATCAAAATGAGACCATTCTGTAATACAAAAGAAAACTGCTTACTATGGATAGTTCAACTCCTGTCTATTAATCAAGTGAATACATAACACATAACATTTTCTAAAAATTTTATCTTACTGAACATATGAAAAACATTTTTCAGGAGTGGATTTTCACTGTGGGAAAAAGATGAGAATGCATGTACATTTTTAAAAATGCTATTAGCTTTAACCAGTTTCTTTCTGTGAACACAGAAAGGTCTTACTTAATGGAGCAAACAAACTATGTTCAATGTGCAATTTTTCAAATCCAGTCACCTAAATTAAAAATAATAATCCTTATAAATAACAGAAAAATGAAAGAAAAATGAAAATTTCCCTTCAGTTAAAGAACTAAATATTCATTGTAAAAAAATTTGTGAGACCTAACAAACCAACCCTTCTAAGAATGTAAAATTCACAAATGGCAATAAAAAAACGAAAAAGAAGAACAACACTTCCACTCTGATTATTAAGGAAATATGTAATTTACCATTTTCTTGCTTCTATGGACTTTATAGAAGCCAAAGACTTAGACATGATAATTAAAAAAAAAAAGAATCCCCTTTTTTTATTTTACATCTTTCATCCTTCCTGAAGGAATTATCACCTACCATATACATTAGAATGTCTCTAATCATCACCATAGCTGTCTGATGATCATTCCAAGCTTGATTTAGTGTTTGAAGAAAGTTGTTATTCAATGAATTTAGTACATCTTCTCGCACCTAAAAAAAAGAGACTGATTTTAGTCTATAGTTTATCAAAGAATGAGTAACAGAATTTCATTTTTTAGTTAAGAGAACAATCTATAGAAAGTTCAGTTTTGATAAATTTGCCCAGCTCAAAAATAATTACAATTCTATATATAAGTACTATATACACTGTGTTTTCATCTCTTTTAATGAAAAAAATGTCAAGAAAAGAAGTCTTATGTCATTTTTTCAATTTTTTTTTTTGCAAGGCAATGGGGTTAAGTGGCTTGCCCAAGGCCACACAAGGTAATTATTGTCTGAGGCCAGATTTGAACTCAGGTATTCCTGACTCCAGGGCCAATGGCTCT